>NW_007579285.1:77682-86973 GCF_000690725.1 Stegastes partitus
GCCGGCGATGTCAGCGCGGTAAGAAGGGTGGGATCACAAATGAGAACAGCATGTACTATGTGTTTTAACATCAAAGGTGACTGAGTACACTTGCATGAACACACACATACACACACACACACACACACACATACACAATCTGTCCATACATGAAACAGGGACCGGTGACTGTGGTCACTCTCCCTGTGTGCTTTCAGCTCCGACAGAGGCAACCAAAGAGGGCAGTGAAATGGGGAGATTTCTCCGCCAGGCCACATGAACGCAGACATAAACACACTGACTAATGAAACTCAGGCCTGGAAAGTGTGTGTGTGTGTGTGTATGTGTGTGTGTGTGTGTTTGAGAGAGAGAGAGAGAGTGTGTGTGTGTTCTCTAAGTAGCTCCATCTGGGTAGAGGTGGCACCAGAGATGTTTACTGGAGGCTTTAGCCCATCAACTTATTGTCAACAGTTCAAGGGACTGTCAGCGCCCACGCTGTGTATATGTGTGTCTGAGACGGAGAGTGAAAGAGAGCGTGTCTGGAGGGGGTTAGTGGTTAGGGGCACGGAGCGAGCGCAAGAAAAGACGAACCGAAAACAGAAGGCATATCTGAAATCTGCAATCAACCTTCAAGATTGCAAAATCTGACGTCAGAAGTGGCGAAAAAAGAAAGTGATTCTGTTTCTGGCCACAGCAGTCAAACGTTAGTGTGATGTCTATGGACAATAGGGATGGACTGTATAACAATATATGATATTACACAGCTTCAATACACACATATATACATATTACTGTAAGCCTCCAAAAAGGTCGCGTAAAAGTGTTTTTCTTCCAACCAAGCACTACATGAGGCTTTTTTTTATTTTTTATTTTTCATCATTAATAAGGAACTGGCATTGTAATATCAAAAAGGTCGACTTTTTTATTGTTTGATTGGAATAAGCATAGGCCACTGCAGGAACTGGTGTGGTGTATTATGCTGGATGCTGACTGGTCAAACTCAGAGAGGACAACAAATGTCATTTTACTCCTCTCTTGAGTTTGATCCTTAAGCAGCAGTCTTCTCTTCTCCAACATTGACAACATAAAAACAACTGATTTGGACACACTTAGAGTTAACATTGTGTCACTGTTTGTGCCACCTCACACATGCCTCCAGTTCCCACAGTGGAAAGTTGCCTGATGTGATGGAGCGACAACTACCTTATGATTAAAGATCATAAGATCCCAAGGCCTCGCTAAGTCATGATTTTAATATGAATGCTGGATGTGAGTGTCACTGGTGTGTCGAATCTAAAACAGACTTTGCTACAACTGATACTTGCTGGTTCCATTTTTCTTCCATCATCCGGGCAAATACTGATGATTCATTTAAAACTCTCCTTCATGGTGACGATGGCCAGAACCACGAGAAGAACGGCGGAAGTTCGGTGGCCAAAACACTTTGGTCTGACTTCTCTTCATTCATTGTATCTCCTCTAATTCCAGAACACACTCTTCACAGTCTGCTTCCTCATTTCCTTGTCTTTTACACACACCCCCAGACTCTCCTCTGAGACACCACTAGAAACCAGCTTATTAAAACCACCCCAGCAATGCACTTGATGTTCTTACTATTACCAGAATGTTGAGTATTTCTCAGTGTCTGGCCTTGTTTTGTTTTGTTTTTTTTTCCTTCTCCTTGACTAACTTTTGACAAATGTTCTTCTGTCTGTGGTGTAAGCTGGCAGTGGGTGACTACTGGTGTATCTGGATGGACCAGATCCAAGACAAGCAGGGTCTAATTTACAGTGGTGCCCCGGCAGACTAATGCCAAACACACATGGTGAAGCCGACCGCCACCGTCACACAACATATGACACCGTGTCTTCGCAGCCTGGCCGGCCCACCCAGCTCGAAAGGCGAAAACACAGATTTTTCTTCTGATTCTAATTTCTTCTTTTGTCTTGTTTGCTTTGCCTGGTGTCGGAGTGTTTCTACTGACAAAGTGTGTGACTAATGAATGACAAAAATAACTTTCAACAACCTCAAAAATTTGAATTGCAATAGTTTTAGCAGTGTCATCTTTCGTAATGTACTATAAAAATACAAAAGTGATTTAGTGCAAAGTTCCCTGAATGATGCACTTTGTGTGATTTTGTTTTTTTTAGTGTTTGGTCTTTCCTCGGGGTGTTTTATGTAACTAATTATCCAAATCTGTGCTTTCCTGTGATTGGATAATTTATTTAAAAACTGTGTCAATACATACAACTTGTGTAATACTTGTGTAATACTAGTTGTGTGGACAAGGAGGCCCATTGTGTTTCAAAATTATTTGAATTCAAGTGCCTCTGATTCATACAGCCCAAGGTCGTTCATTTTGGCCTTCCTGTTTTACAGCTGCTAGTGGCTAAATTTGGAAATGTTTTTGAGCTAAAAATTTAAAAAATGGGAAAAAGAAACAACAAATAGCCTTGGGCTTTGTGGTGTTAAAGTCATTTCCTTCTCCTGAATCAAGGCATTGTTCACACTTTTTCAGAAATATATATATAAGCAAGCGCATCACACTTTTCCAAGTTGCTTGTTGGACTGGGTTTGACTTCCTGACAAGAAGTTTTTTTATTTTTATTTTTATTATTATAAAGCACAAATTAGATTTTTTATTTTTATTTTTTGGAAATTAGAAGTGTTGATAGTGATCCAAAACAGACCAGAGAAAGACCGACACTCTAAAAATAAAAGGTTTGGTCCTAAAAAAAAACCCCAAAACACAGTTTGCATCAGTGGTTTTGAGGTACAACAACTTTTCTGAAATTAAACAACAAACAATCAGATGACTTTTCAATTATCAGTCTGGAGTTGTCCAGGCCTGTTAACACGGTGGAGGAGACTTGAAGTCCTAAACTTAAAGTAAAGAAAAGTTATGATATAAAAAATACAAAACAAAACAAAAAAAAAAACATTTAATCAACTGAAATTTGGGTTTTAAATTACAGGCAGTATTTGATTTGATCAACCCAACCCATCAAAAATGACGTCTGCAACTTAGGTAGTTTGTCTAAATCTGTAAATATGATTTAATTAATTTTTTTTTCTTTTTAAATTTCCAACCATACATTTAGTTTAGTGGTGGGAATAGGTCTCTTGAATTAAGGTTTAGCATATTTAAAATCAAACAGCCGTTAGCCAAACTAATGTAAAAAAAAATAATAAAATAAAAATCTAATAGGGAGCCCATCAGGTCCTCTGTCCTGTCTTGGTCTTTAGTAATAAAGTGGACCAAGTCTGTATATTCTATCAGCATCACAGCTGTATTAACCCTAACAAAGCATCATAACTGTCAAATATGTACCGTGTCTTATATGTGCCGTCTGCTTTCATATCTCATGCACACAATGATTAGAATAGGCGCCCACATGGATGCGCTGAAGGTTTATTGTTGTGCTGATGTAGTGGCTCTGTAAGCATTGTGTGCTTCTATAAGGCAGCAAGAACAGACGTTTAACTCACTGCTCTCATCTGAAAACAAGCAAATATGGGACAAAAACAGAGATTAACATCACCTTCATCGTTTACTGGACAAATGATATAAAGAGACAGCAAGAAAAGGAAACGACAAAACAAGAGCTTAAGAGAAATATTAATAGGACACATGAGAAATAGATTCAGACTCTATGGATGAGTTCAGTTTTTTCAGACTGTCAGTGTGTGGCTTTTTTGATCTCTCTTTCTCTCTCCTAGCGAGTGCCACTCACCTCCACTCTGTAGATCTGCAGGGGCCGCAGCTGTAGTGCCCTTCACACACACACACACACACACACACACACACACACACACACACCCTCCCCTGCGTCCCCCTGTCCTGGGTATTAACTTCCCTCTTTGCAGCAGCTGCAGTCACATTGTGGTGAAACCTCTCTGTACCTGAAGGCATCACGCGCACACACACACACAGACGCACACACACACACACAACTCCATGCATTGTGTGCATTTATCTCGAATTCCGTCAAGTTCCTACAGTTTTTCTACTCCACAAAGCTAAAGGAACTGTTCCGGGACCAGTATGAGTCAGCTCACTGGAAACCATTTTAAAATACAGCAGCCTTCTCTGTCAGAAATCAAAACAGGCCTCTTTGCTGTTAACACAGAGGTTGTTCATGTCCATTACAGCCTGGGGCCAATCACAAGGGCTCTGCTGGTTTGTTCACATTCTGTTGCTGCTGTTTGTCTGCATGCTGCATTTGGATAAATCTGACAGTGTGTCCTTTTAACATTTTGTACACTATCGCTGCGTGTGTGTTGTGTGTGTGTGTGTGCGTTGTGTGTGAGTTGTGTCTTTTCGTCTTGGAATGTGGACTCTGGAGGGCAAATTCATACTGTATGTACTTTATACATGTACATGAACAGAACATGTTTTCTTCCCAATATAGTTTTTTTTTTATAATAGATACAGTGTTTGCTTTGTTAATGTATCTTTGTGTATCATCAATGTGTGGATCATCTTTTTATTGCTTTTGCTGCTTTTATGATGTGTGTTTATCACGCTACACAATCTAGAGGTACCTTACTTGACTATGGCACCATTTATTGTCCAATATGGTACGATTTTTTTAAATGTAATATATAAACACAACTCTAAAAAGATGTTTACACACTGTTATGTCCAACAGGATTACTAATGAGTGTATGTAATGTATGATCATAGTTAATTTAAACAGTGCCTCCTTTTGCTTTTTTGTTAATTTGTTGATGAACAATACCTACACACAGGCTAATCAAAAGCAAGTTGTGCCAACATCTACGCGAATGAAATGAGTAAAAACACAGCATATAGTTCAAGCCATTCCATTTTCTCTGAATGTACGAGACTCCAGTCGTTTAAAATGGCCAAACTGAGTGGCTCATCTTTCTGGTAGGTAGAAGCAGTTCTTATGGAAATGTGGTTCAACTGCAAAAAAACAACACATCCATGGAAAAACAAAGTCCAATAAGTAAAAGAGACGAACTCTGTGAGACGCCCATGTCCATTGTGACACGCCTCTGTAGTTTAACTTCTAGAGTGCAGACACCATGTACAAGGCTGAGTCTTTACCTGGGTTTGGTTTCAGCCTCAGCTCCTCACTGCCTCTTTCTCTCTCTCCCCTCCTCTCTCTTCATAAGTCCTTATCTGATAAAGGCTAAAAAAAAAGAAGCCTGAATAAATAATCTTTTAAATCAAAAAAAGCACAACTGTGTGTGATTTGTTGAGGTGCAACCACTGTTGCCACAAGTGACAATTATGGTGTGATGGTAAAACGGGGACGAAAAGTCAGAAAAACATAAAACAGTGAACTGACTGAGTGATTTTTTTAGCAAGAAAAAAACATTTAGAAAAATGCTACTGGTCATCCCAGACCAGGCAAAGCTGTGACAACAAACCCCCTGTGTGTTCTCAGTGAAAAATACATGTTTTATGGCCTATGAATGCAATAAGGGAAGAATGTGACATTTCTTCTTTTCACAGTCACATGGTCTCGCTTTATATTACACAGAACAAGGACTGTGGTTTGACTTTATGGCCAGTAGCGCGACCAGTAACTTACACATGGTCGTGTTAATATTAAAGACCCCAAACATATTATTTAATAACTTAATTATGAACCAAGAATGTGTGTCCGTTTGGTTGCAGACATTCTGCATGTGTGCTTGGCAGGATTAATTAGTCCAGTCTGACTTCATTTACATACATGTGCACATAAAGTTCACAGCAACAGTCGCCGAACAAACCCTGGGCTGTGTGTTGCGCACACCAGTTTTAGCCACTGAAATAAAGACGTCTGGATTTCATCCCCTCCTCTCTCTCTCTCTCTCTCTCTGTCTCTTTCTCTCTCTCTCTCCTCCTCGGATATTGATCGAACCGAGCGCTTTGAGTACAAAGAGTTAAGGCCTGAAAGGCGAAACAGCCGCGATTTCAGAGAAGTCATGAAAGTTTAAAATGCCTTCTCTTTCAGCCGGGTCCGGGGAGACGTGTTCGCTGTGCGAGTGACCCCCGGGCGCATTTGGAGATCCAATGGTTGAACCTTGCTCATCCCACGTTGAACCAGTCAATACCTATTATTAGCTACTGCCTGCCCTCTGCTACAGGGCCTGATGAGGCAGAGAGAGAGAGTGAAAATACCCTCTGAAGGCCTAGAAGTGGAGAGAGCTGTGACTGTTTGAGTGTGTGTGTGTGTGTGTGTGTTTCGCCGATGGAGGGCGAAAGTGTGAGCGTGTGTGAGACTGGCAGTGCTGCGTGTTTGGAAGCCCGTTCTGTGTTTTGTCCCGCGTGTGCGTGTCTAAGTGTTTGCTGGTTGTGCAAATGCAACATGAGCATGTGCATGTATTTGTGTGAAAGTGGGGCCAGGTGTGTGGATATGTACGCAACAGTGTGGGTCAGTTTTATGCACAACATATAGCCCAGGATGCACCTCTGCAGTCTGTAACAGCCTCTGCACATAGGCCTTGTGTTTTTGTATTATGTGTAAACTGGATTGTGTCTTCGCTTTTGTCGGTACATGGAGAAAACGTTACATGTTCATTTTGTCACCACGTTTTGTTGTGAGCATGGGCTCTCATGTTTGATCACCTAATGTGTGTACTGTGTTGCATAACTGCAGGTGTCCCGAGATACAACTGTGTGTGTGTGTGTGTGTGCACGCTCTCTACTGGTAAAGAGATATGTCTATTTGTGTTGTAACTAATGAAAGAGAAACCCTCGTTGTGACAGATATGGGCCACAAAGGGCTACTTTATTACTAATGGGAAACACACAAGCTTATTCCTTTGAATTACTGACCTAATTACATAAACATGTAATTACTACGCTTCCTTTACAAGGCCACAACTATAAAAAAAAAAAAACAACAACACACAAACACAAGATCACACACTTTGTCAAATGGCACTTTATAAGGAACATTATGTAAATTGTGTTTTATAATGATTAAAATCAACACTTGACATGTTGCGAAGCCCATCATGTGCTTCTGAACGCGTCCTGCATGTGACGGTAGAGCACACATACACCATTCCAGAGTGAAGCCATTTATTTTTGCTGAGGAGATTAAAGTGTAATGAAGGGGCATATAAGTTTAAAGACAGACCTCATAATTCACGTCACATTATGCAGAAATTAAAACATATCGTCATGTTAAATTCTACATGTTTGTCTGTGTGGCAACAAACAATATGAATCCATTTCTGATGATGTATATTTGACATTCTTCTCAATGTTTTTGCCTTGAGCTACCTAATGCAAACTAGGTTTACGGCCTGAATAATTGAATAATTAAATACAGTAGAACACACATTTACATTCAGTTTTGCTGGATGTGTTTACATTGATTTGTGCATAATTTGAAGTCATCCAGGAAAGAGCACTTCAGTCAAAAAACTTGTTGATGTTAGCACGGAAAAGGAAAAAATATAGAATACAAGATGCTCTTTTTGCTTTGCCAGTACATAGATTAATGGTGTATAACAGAAAAACAGCTGTTAGACAAACTGTACAGCGACAGTCAGTCTGAGAAAGTCAACGCATAAAGAGTAACACAACCATAAAAGCTGGTGTTTCTAAGCAACTTTGTGTCAATGCTCATGTCCTGTCAGTGTGCGTGATCTGTCTTTCTGCTCCTATCAATACATTCCCAACTACGTAACCGATTCGAGGCTGACACTGAAACAAATAGACAACTGTGTCCATCAAGGATTTATATTTTCGCGGACCGTCCAAAAGTTTGAGACGACATCGGAAATCTGCCATCTTCTCATGGAAACCAGGAAATCATCTCTAAAAACATTTAAAATTACAAAGTCCTGGCATGTAAGATTTAAAGGAGCATTTCAGATTGTTCCTAGGTCAGCAATCAGATGGAAACGTCACAGGTCAGGTTGCTGTTTCTCAGCGTCAGATCATGACGAGGCTGAAGGTCTCTAAGGGAGCAGTGCATGGAGCTCTAAAACACTTTGTGGAAATTGGATCGGTTCGATCCAAAAGCTGGATCAGGCAGACTGAAAGAGAACACACCGTTAGAGGATCAGTACATCAAGCTTTGTTCACTGAGAGATAGAAAAGTAACTTTATTAGGTACAGATTTGACAAAACAAAGAGCAGAAGACTCCCTTTAGCAAAACGAAAACAAAGCTGTCCAGTGTCTCTGAGGAAGAGGAGCATCGCTAATTCACTTCTCAACAAAGGAAACAAGCCAAAAACTTGGGGGTGGGCTAAGACATGGACGGATGGAGTTAAAAGGTCCTATTTACTGATGAATCAAAGTTGGAGATTAGTAACAGAAGGGGGAACGTATGGAGACAAACAGACGAGGGAACGATACCTGTTTATCAAACCAACAGTGAATCATGCTGGTGGGAATATTCCAGTCTGAGATGAGTTACTACCCAAAAATTGGACACCTGCAGCGAATCATCTCCACCCTGACAGCAGAGAAGCAGCACTCCATTCTTCAGAGACATGATCCACCCTCTGGTTTGTATCTTTGTGGGGAAGGAGTCGTACTGCAGCAGGATAATGAGTCCAAACACACCTAAAGCTTTGACTTGAAGACCAAAAGAAGACCAAGGAGAGCTGACTGTGATGGACTTTCCTCCATAGTCATCTGAACTCCACCCCACTGAACATTTATGGACACTTGATGACTGAAAAAGACACAAAGACAAAGAGGACTTGTCTGATCAGGTGTGAATAAAGTGGTGGAGTCGATGTAGCGCGAGTGCTGCTGTCAATACAGTAGGAGGACGCCAGAAACAAACAAACAACTAAGATACTCACATATATCTTTCTACTCAAACTGATTTCGTTTTCATGAATGCTTTTGTGTTAAATTGTAAACAAATATAACATAGAATTATCCACACTAACAGACTTTAAGTCCCCATCATAACATTTGCTGTCTGCAAAATATACAGAAGCAAACGATTGTCCTCCATGTAATAGATGAGTGTTAAAGATCCTTTTTCAAGCTCATATGACATTTTCAGGTACCTAAAAGTTCAGCTTAAAAGATTTATTTGCAGAAAATTCATGGTAACAACTTTAAAAAAACTGGTTAAGTCATTTTAATAGAAATGTGCCAAACATTTTAAGGCTCCAGCTTCTCAAATCAGAGTATTTGCATCTTCTCTTTGGATGAAATGTATTATTTATTTTTGGAAAACTATTAACATTTTTTATACAAAAACCAACAACTACACATTTTTGCGATATTCAGATTATTTACGAACCAAAACTGAATCAGCAGATTACACCATAATGTAGGGAAACTAATTAGTAGTTAATAATCACACAAAATGCTT
>NW_007579285.1:87228-91888 GCF_000690725.1 Stegastes partitus
GTATGTAGCTGCTAATTTAACAAGATAACATGGTGTACAGCAGGAATAATCAATTTGAGGCAAGTAATGGCAGTTTTAGCATCTAACACAACTTCTTTAGTACCCTTCTACCAATATTTACACACTTGTGGCCATGTGGTTTAATTTGCAAGACCATCTGACTGTTTATTACTCAAAAAACAAACAAAAAAAAAACAAATTTCAGATAAAACTGAGGTAACTGCCTGCATCCAACAAAGTACCTTTCCTTAGGAACTAACTGAAACGTTAGTTTCTGTGGTACATTTCAGGTTCACTGTGTCTGCCGTGGCAGTGGGCTTGTCTGATTCAGCTCTTCGGTCAAAGTTACATCCAGAGTGAAGGTTGTTTCTGGTGAAAGGTCTGTGGAGAAGTCACCCAACATTTTTTTTTTTTTGGTCTAAATTTCAGCTTTTTGTCCTTTCCATGAGTTAGAGGCAAACTATCACTCTGTGCAACAATCCCAGGAAACTACCACAATTAATTTGGCTACAACATATTGCTAATAAAAACGGCCACACATAGCACCTTCAGGAGGGAGAAGAGCTCCTCAAGCCGCCGGTTTTAATGGAGATGAGTAGCTGGTGCGAAGGTGTCGATTTCATAAACAACAGCGATTGTGCTCGCCGCAGGAAGTCGGACGAGTCAGAAATAAATTTTGCACAGCTTGCTACAACATGTAAGAAGCGCCAAACACAAAGCAGGAATGTTTCACTTTCCTCTGAACTACCACTTTCCTCCTGAGTCTGAATCTCCCCTAAAGAAAGAAGTTAAGTTTGGCAGCGGCAGAGACAAAGTGTGGGCTGCCTGAACTGAGTTTCCCCCTCTCAAGACAATCTCTAACAGTTAACTGAAAGGGCAGCAATTACCGCACATCAGATGCGTCTGCGGACGACTCTCCAACACACACACGTGCAGAAACAGGCCACGCACACACACCCGATCTGTCACATCAGGACACACTCGCCGTTCAGCGTGTCGACATAACGCCACCTGGAGCGAGGCCCGGCGATAATGGATTAGGAAAGTCCAACTCACACTATGTCTGCCCCCCCCCAACACACAAGCACACGCTCCATACGCACACTCTTTCTCTAATTGCCCAGGACTGAGTGTAACCTCCCCCCCGTCCTCCCCTCCATTCCATCCCTCCCTACCACCACCACCACCCTCCCTTTCCCCTCTCCCGAGCCTGTCCTCAGCTTCGGGGGCCCATCCGTCAGCCCTGTCCAGTTGGCTCTGGTCATAAAATAGGCAGACGAGGCAGGCGGGCAAGGGCCTCAGTCCCACAGGCCCCCGAGGACAGAGAGACACAGCACCCAGCATATGCTCCCTAAGTACTGAGCTGAAGGGAGGGTGGTTGGGTAGGGGAGTGTTCAAACAGGGCACCCATGGGAATGTGTGTGTTCAAGTGTATGTGCCTTCTCGTACCGCTATCCTTATGAGGGCCAGACACAAGGATAAAGAGCAAGAGGAGGACATTTTGCAGGTGCTTGCTTCTACGTGGACTCGGTTTAGGATTTGGGACAGAATGCAGTTTGAATGAGGAGTGGGGAAAATGTCAATAAATTCAGGATTAGCAGTGCATATTTGCGAGCAATTTAATGTAAGCTGTAGCCTGAACATGTGATGGTTTTGCTTTTAATGTGTCAGAACTTCACTAGACAGTGACCTTGCAAGTCCTCCTGCACCTTTACTGCATTTGTCTTGGTTTGCTTTGACAAATGCATTCTACTTCGCTATATGTTAAAGGAACGGTAGTACACAGTTAAAAGCTTATATCACATTTGTCATATTGGTAGTGTATTATTCAGTAGTAGAGCCATTAATATTGCAGTATATATACTGACCAAGGCAAGTTTTGCTTCCAAAGAAAAGGCAATTTCTTTGCAGACATTGGTTTAAATGTTGTAGCTTTGCCCGTCATTCCTTAAGGTTAGGATTGTACTTTTTTGACAAAACACATCACAGAGTGAAGCAGCATCAACAATGACTACATGTGAAGGCTGAGAGGTTATTGTGTTGATACATACCTCACAGGGATAAATACCGTACAGGGATTGCTAGAACTGTTATCGGCTGCTTGAGTTTTCTCGACATGTTTAGCATGTTTAACTCAGCAACCATAGTTCCTACTGTGTAATAAGTGTTTATTTTCTACAGAGCTGCATTCTAGTTGAATCGCTGCATTCTGTTGTGCAGTGATATTCTAGAAGACACCAACGTTCTTTTGGGGGAATATAAAGTACCACATGGCCTGATCGGCAACAACACCTATTACAGAGGTGATATCAACAGATATAATCTAGTTCTTAATAATATATCAAAACCATTTTCAGTGCAAGAAAAGACCAATCATTACACTGTGTTTAAAAATATTAAACTCTTAATCATACACCACAGTTTATACTATTTGCTATAGCTGATAAAGATGAATGCATTTCATCTTTGTGTTGTTTCATATGTAGTCCGGTATTCTGTCACATGTCCCCAAAAGTCAACCAATAAACTTCCAGGGATAACAACCATTATTGCTTTAATTGTATTTGATGTTAAAATGTACATCCATCCATCCATCCATTATCTATAGACCACTTAATCCTCACTAGGGTCACGGGGGGCTGGAGCCCATCCCAGCTGACTTAGGGGGAAGACAGGGGACACCCTGGCCAGGTCGCCAGTCTATCAGAGAGCTACACTTAGAGACAGACAACCAAGCACACTCACAGTTACACTGCCAGTGTCATGTCTGTCAAGTTTTCGTTTTGTGTGCACATTTTATGTCTCGTCTTTCCTGTTTTATTTTGAAGTCACTCACTGGTTGTCTCTGCCTTCGCTTCACTTCCCTGATGGCTTTCCCTCACCTGTTTCCCATCTCCCCTCATTACCTCGTGTACATTACCTTGTGTGTCTCACAGTCTCGTTGCCAGTTCGTCGTACTTCACGCTCTTCGTCCCAGCGTTTCCTAGTCATAGTCAAGTCATAGTCTGTTTGTTCACAACCTTGTTTCTCTTTTTTGGATCTTGCCTTTATGCCTGCCGATTTCTGGATACCTCTACCTGATTGACTCACGACTTTGTTTCTGTTTGTTGGACCTTGCCTTTTTGCCTGCCGATTCTTGGACATCTTTGCCTGAGTGACTGAATTCCTGTGTACCGAACCCTGCCTGTCATTAAACCTGTCTTTTGCCTGAACCCATTCTGTGTCGCGCATTTGTGTCCACCTGTTCTGAAATCAGTGAGTTCATGACAGCCAGACAATTTACAATCACCAATTAACCTCAGCATGTTTTTGGACTGTATGGGAGGAAGCTGGAGAACCCGGAGAGACCCCACGCTGCACAGGGAGAACATGCAAACTCAAAGATCCCTGACATCCTAACCAGGACGCGAACTGGGGACCGTCTTGCTGCGAGGTGACGGCGCTAACCACTAGCCCCAAAATGTACATGAATACTACCAATACTGAAGTAAATGTATGCATATTTACCTGAAGTGTCATATTACACAGTTTGTCTGCCACAGACAGTGCTTTTAAACATTATATAGTTTGTCAGATTTGACACAGAATGGGACTAAACTATTTAAAACACAGGTGCTGGACTTTCCTTCCACTGATACAGTCCACAGACCAATACTGGTTCACTTATAATTTCTGCTATGGTAGAAAATGTGTGTGTTTTGTATTGAATTAGTGGTAAACTGAAAGTGGGCACGTCCAAAATGTTACCAGACTTCACTTAATTGAGACCATCTGCTGACAAAGGTATAGAAATCACAGTTGGTCAGCTATGCTCACAACACTTATCACCTGCAAAGCATTTAAAAGTGATAAAAGCAACATATTGAAAATCATGATTTAAAATTAAACAGTAGCTTGACAACTGGTTGCACTGCACAGTTCCTGTTTGAATGAAATAATAATTTAGGAAGTAAATTAAAGGGCAGTTTTTGGTATTTCCTGTTTAATTAACAGAACATAATGGAGACACATTGAGCAGACCTTACAAATCGTAGTAACAGTAAAGTGTGTGAGCGCGTCAGGAGGAAGTGTTGCGGGCGATGCAAAGCTCTGGCTCTCTGTTGGCTGAAATGTTGCAGACGAAGCCATGAAGAGGCTTCAAGGCAGCGCTCCTTGTCACCATCACTCGCCATCAAACAGTCCTTTCTCTCTCCTCCTCTGCTTTAAGGAGGGGAACAACAAGTGGAGAAGGGGTTTGCGTGCATGATTGTGGTGTTGTCACATCGTCACAATTTGGGTAAGTTAGATGCAAGCAGCTGTAAAGAGCGTAAACAACGACGGACTGAAGAGGAGGATATCACCAGAGACACTCCTCGCAGGGCTGACTGGAATGGAGGTATGGGGTCAAACATGTCCAAGTATTGTGCTGTATAAAGCAAAGTGGAATAAATTAAATCTGATAAAAAAAATAAACCATGAGAGAGAACCTGAACCTGAGCCAAATTAACTAACTATGAATTCACAAAACATCTGGGCAAGAGTTCTATCACACATTTATTTTATCGTAAGGCGTCCTTTTATACAACAGTCATGGACAAGGCAGTAGGTAGGTCGGTATTATTTTCCATACTCAGACGCCTAAATCTGCATTACTGCATTTACACAATGGCAACATGCTGTT
>NW_007579285.1:92216-125360 GCF_000690725.1 Stegastes partitus
GAAATGATTAGACTTCATCCTGAGGGGAACACAGTTATCTGGATAATTCTGGATGACGATATTCAATTCAATTTAAGTTTACTTACTTTGCAGTGCCGATTTGCTAGTTAGCCAAAATGACATTATTAGTACGGCAGTTAATTAGCGAATGTTAACATTAACAAACATTGGGCAGTTTGAATGAAGGGTGGCAGATGCTTGCTATATGTTATGTTAATCTTTTCAGTGTTGCACATTTTTTTTGTTAATACCATACAATCGGGTAAAGTTTGCTTACTTATCATTGAAAGCTTCCAAGGAAAGCTTTGCACGCTCGTGAAATCCTCTTGACTTTGTGCTCTTGAAAGTCTCTCTGCAGAGCTTTCCTCTTATTCTGAACCTGCTCGACGCTTTCCATGTCGGCAGTGTTGGACCTTTGTCTTCGTACCTTCTTGCCGCTTTTCACATCTTCTGGCTGTGCAGCTGGTAAAATGTTGGTCGTAAAATGACGCCATCATTTTACATTCTACGAGAACTAAATGATGCTGAATGATGCGGAAAACGTAGAATGCATACAAATGGCATGTGAAATGACCTTAAAGGTGATATGATATTTACACACCATCTCATTTGGCAATAGGTTTAAGCTGCTGCTGGTTTCAGAGGAGACTGCAAGGTGGAGCAGCGGTTAGCACCGTTGCCTCGCAGCAAGAAGGTCGCCGGTTCGCGTTCCAGTGAGGACACCTGGAATCTTTCTGTGTGGAGTTTGCATGTTCTCCCGTGCTGCGTGGGTTCTCTCAAGGTTCTCCAGCTTCCCCCCACATAGTCCAAAAACATGTTGAGGTCAATTGGTGATTCTAAATTGTCTGTAGGTGTGAATGTGAGTGTGCTTGGTTGTCTGTCTCTAAGTGTAGCCCTGGTGACCTGTCCAGGGTGTCCCCTGTCTTCGCCCTAAGTCAACTGGGATAGACTCCAGCCCCCCCGTGACCCTCGTGAGGATTAAGTGGTGTATAGATAATGGATGGATGGTTTCAGCGGAAAGATGATCAGGATACATTTTCAATTTGTGTGTTGATCAATTCATGCTCTGCACAGCTTCATGACAATTCAGTCAAGGGTTGTTGATGTATTTTAGTTTGGACCAAAGTGGTCATTAGTGGGCAGAACCGCCAACCTCACCATCTTTAAAACCTGCTGGTCACACTCGTTTCAGATGCAGATTGACTGTTGATGTTGATACTAAATGAATCTATGAACTGAACTAAACTCAGCAAACCTTTATCATAAAATTAAATGTAAAATAGCCTCTTATTGCCAGCCCAGTGTCTCACCTTTATAGGATTTTCTTTATCTTTCTATCCTAGTGAGGACATTCTAGCCTCACACACACACACACACACACACACTCACGCTGTTAAACCCAGTCGTCCTGTGGGTGTGTTGCCAGACGAGGCAGAGATGCGGCTCCTTCTATCTCTCTCTGGTGTGAGTGTGTCCAGTCCTCCAGGGGGAATCCCATCCTTCTTAATCCTATTAGTGGTGGAACTCACAGCTTGGCGGTCTGCTCCTCTGGACCTGTCCGCAGTCATTATCCTGACCTCCGCTCCACAGCATCTCCATCCCTCTGCACTTCTAACTTTATCTCTACCTCCTGCTCTGTTCCCCTCTGTCTATTTACCTCTTTGACTCACTCACCCGTTTAATTCCGTCTGTTTGCACTGTGTTCCTAATGATTGTAATATTCATATCAAAAAGTAAAGTTTGAGGGATTTTTTTTTTTTTGAAGGTTTGAAGGCCAATATGCTGGAAAAAAAAAACGAGTCTACTTTTTGATGGGCATGTTTTTCCTGGGTAATTTTGTCCGGTGGGTGAGCTCACGATGAGAAAACATTGAACAGATGTTTGTTTTAACAGAAAACACTCACTTGTGGAACGGCCTAAATCCCCAGGTCCCTCAGCCACTGCCACACATGGAACTGCGCAGAACCTGTGAATTAGCTTAAAGACTAATTGTGCCAGTGTTTTTTAGAAATTCTGCTGTGAGTGAGTTTGTTTAATCCCTACCAAGGTTTGACCAATTATTGTTTTAAAGGTTGATACTGTTAATCCAAACTACAGAACGTTGTGAAGCGTCTGAGGGTCTGGCTAATCTGCAAATCACCAGAGCACCAGGGCTGTACATAGAAAAGGCTGTCATCAGCTATTCATAAGTGAACTCTGTTTCAAGTTCTTAATCGTTTGGCAAAGATACAAGGAGAGGAAGAAAGGCTCCCTGCTGACACCGTGGCTAAAGCATTTAGATGTTGCAGAAGGTATTAGAAACACTTACTTGCAATCTGGTCGTTGGATTTCAAGGATATAGCCCTACACATGGTGTATATTAGTGAATGCTGTCCTACTGTTTCAGCCCTGAAAAAGCTGTGCAGAGATCCACTAATGAAATCTGTGATGCTGCTACGACAAATCTTGACAGTTAAACAATCACCCTATAGAGGTGTTTAAACTTCAGCTGGATTTCCCAACAGAATAGAAACAGGCATAAACAAAAGTGCTTTTTGGAGTGAATCACTGAGAATTTATTAAATTTTTTTTTTTTTAATTAATTTACAAATATTTACAAAGGTAGGTGAACTTTTCACTTAGCACACATGACGTTTTTGCAAATCTGTGAAAGATGACGATGAAGGAGATGAAATTAATCAAATTTAAAGAAGAAAATGTTGAAGCATATTAAAATGTGCCCAATGTTTTCTTACACATAGAGTGAATCTCACTTGACCCGTATTCATATCACAATTTGTGCTTCAACAAGGGGTTAACTGATATGGTTTGTTCAGGCTTGATTCTGATACCGAATATTAGTAATCAAGGAGACTGAAACTGATATACACGTGTGCAACGTATCACCATAGTATGGTATCATGTGTTACTCTGTGATTCCTAATTAGCGCACAACAATAGTTGCTCCTTCTGACATGTCACCCATCTCAAAAACCCTTTCAAGTCTCTGCAAGCTGATTCCCTCGCTGTGCTAAACGTGCTTAAAACAAATGAAGGAAGAAACGTCAGAATTTAGAATAACACAAACTCCAACGCAAAACTTCATCTGAACCGAAATAACACATTTTTAGATATATTTATTTCATCTGAATGGATAAGAAAAAAGCAAAAAAACAAAAAACCAATACAGATGTTTGGAAAAATGAACATAATTTCTGATAATTGTCAGGCTGATAATCAGCTGACCACTAGTTTAAGCTGTTGAACTGTGTCCTTATTGTTTCCTAAATATTAAAGTATAGCATAACTTTAAATGATACTTCTGTAGCTGGTAGTTTTGTTGGTGGCTTCAACACGTTGCTGACCCAGTTCACAGCCATACACTGCTTAGTTTCAATGCTTTGTCCTAATACACTGACATACGTACCTCATACCAACCCACTGCAAAGAAACAGAACTATCCCTTCATTTTCTCTAATATTTCATCTATTAACTAATGAACTTACCCCAGAAAAACAAACAGAATCTGAACGGTTTTATATGTTTACTATGATAAGCAACACTAAAAAATAAAAATTAAGATTATGAAAAAAAAAACATTCTACTGCTGAAAGAAAGCTAACCTACTTGTGCAGCAAGACTACACATAGTTATAAGTAAAGGGTTGCTGTAGTCAGCATGTTTAATAAGGGAGAAAAGGTCAGGTGTAAATGACCTGAATAACTCAGAATAGGCCTGAATGTTTGTGACCAGAACTTGGTTGCAGCATCTCCAACTAAAACCATCAGGGCCAATGCAGTAGAGATTGACCATAAACTAGTAAAAGGATGTTGAGTTGCAACAGGTCCGATCCATGACCTCTGTAACTCTCAACTTACAGAATTTAAGTATCTGCTACCTCACAGCAAGAAGGTCACCGGTTTGCGTCCCGGTGAGGACACCCGGGATCTTTCTGCGTGGAGTTTGCATGTTCTCTCCGTGCAGTGTGGGTTCTCTCCAGGTTCTTCGGCTTCCTCCCACACAGTCCAAAAATATGTTGAGGTTAACTGGTGATTCTAAATTGTCTGTAGGTGTGAATGTGAGTGTGCTTGGTTGTCTGTCTCTAAGTGTAGCCCTGTGATAGACTGGTGACCTGTCCAGGGTGTCCCCTGCCTTCAGTCAAGGCCCTTGCTAGGATTAAGCGGTGTATAGATAATGGATGGATGGAAGTATCTGCTACTAGCATCTTGATTCTAGATCCTGAAGAGTTTTGGCAGTAAGAGAAGGAGCGACAGCATATTAGGAAAGTGTGGTAAAAATGTCCTTGAAGAGAACATCTTATTAAAGTCAACAATACCAAAACCTTAGCACATAATAATGTGACCGGAGCAGCTGGAAACACCAGCATGACCATAACACAATAGCAGAGTACAGTATTGCATACCTGCATGTATATGATTGGCTGCTGCTCGTCAGCTGCTAACTCCCCAGCCATGAATCAGTCAGTGATTGTAAAGCATGAATGAAACAGAAGTCAACCAGCTAATGCGAACACTAAGTTTCTGTAAATGGCATTATCTATACGTGAATGTGTGTTAAATTCACACACACGCAGTAGTGATTTCTCTTCAAAAGCTTCTGGTGTTTTGAGTGTGTCGCTGAACTTCCTGTATCCTTGAAATTAGGTGTCTATTATATGAAGGTAAATGCAATTAGTGGCTTGACTGTGTTCGGAGGCACTGCTTTCTTATTAGAAAAAATGCCATATATATATAAACTTAATGTGAGTGGACAGGAGGTGTTCAAGGTAGATGGTTTACAAAGGACATGATTTCAATGAGACCACTGTGAAACTTCTTGTCCTGCCCTCACTATTCATAGACTTCATTTTACTGGATGCTGTGGACAATTCGTATTAATGTCTCAGGGCACAAACAACCAACACTAAGGGAATGCAGGATATATGGAGCAGATATTTTACATACACAATGCTTTGCCATAGTATTTGTTGGGCTTGTGATGTCAGACTAACAGCCACAATCTATACTTAACAATCTTTTCATTGCAAAACTTCCTGGATGGAAGGGCGGCACTCACCAAGCACGAGGCACCTTTCCCCTGCACCTCAAGGTTTAGCTGGTGCTGAGAGTGGCCAACAGTTTGGGTGTTTTTTCGTCAAGTGCGTGCTCGTGCATGCACGTGTGTGGTTGGAGGTCCTTTCCTGTCACTTCAATGTTCTTTACCTGCTGGAGGAGATGATGATCGGTCCCCTGTGCTCTGCTCTGAGCCTGGTGGATGACAGGATCTAACAGAGCTGATAAACACAGACGCCCCACAACCCGGTTGGCCTCGGCCCTGACAGTGACTGAACTGGCCTCAAATCGCCTTTGACAGGGAGCAGTGTCAACGCACACACTCACACACGCACACACACACCAGTGAAGTATGTGAATGCACACACATGCACACACCATATGTGCTCCAAAACATACACAATTCCCGCTACAGCATACACAATGACAAGCACGAGGTAAGTATGAAGCAAGTTAAAATTGAAATATATCCACAGTTGGACAACAAGCAAACACACCTGCTTATTTTCACACAAACACACACACACACACACATACAGCATGTCCAAACCTATTCTGGCAGAGGTGAGCTGACATCACCTCAAAGACACGGATGTCACTTCACCTGTGAATGCGTGAGGATGATTTGTAGCAACCACCAACATGTGTATTGTGCTCACGGCATCAGGTCTGTAACTGACCGCCCTCACCTCCACGGAGGCTCAATCGCAGCCCCGAGGAGAGGCAGTGATCCCAGGGTGTCTCATCACAGAGCAGGGCGACAAACGAGGCTGCCCTGGATGAAAGGTGTAGAGGACCTGTCAAGGGTGGAGTGGAAAGGTGAACTGACAGCAGAAGGAGTAACATGTAAGCTGATATTAATTGGGCCTAAAGTGAAAGCGCTGGTTTGAATCAATGGAAACACACAAGTACCAGTTCATCTCATATAGTAGTAGTGTGATAATGTGTGTGATGGAGAATGGTGCTTTTAGCATTCTTATCTGTAAAACTGTGATATCTATTCTGAACATTGGCAGACAGGAAACACTATGTTGTGATACATTTGTCAGGTTTCCATCCAAATCTAGTGCAAAGTTCTAAAAAGTGCCAAAAGAAAATGCAGATCAATGTGCATTTCGTCACACAAGGAAGAGGAGGGGGAGACAAGATGATGTAAGTGAAAGAACATGAGACAGAGTTGATGTTTCAGAAGCATCGTCTGCTTTTTTTTTTTTTGCCTATTCAGTAAATTGGACGGTTGACTAATAGCAAAACAGTCATGATTTATTTATATTGAATTCTTCATGTGCAGTTAGTTTTCTTGTCCACCTCAGTCAAATTTAAAATCTCTGTTTTTCAAATGTCCAATCAGGTTTCAACTTCTAGCACCAGAATGTAAAAACAAATGAATGCACGGGTGCCACTTTGCGCTCTGGTGATCGTCCATTGGGCTGTGAGTGCTGTAAAACAGGCCAGCTAGTTGCTGCTTAGGCTACCATCAGGAATCACCATAGACTGTATAAAAGATGGACGTAGCTTCCGTGACGTCACCCGTTGGTTTCTGCACTGAGAAAATGAAGCCAGGGTTTTGCTACTTCCTGGTTGACATCTTGGATTTTTGGAGCCAGTGACGCAAAAATCGTCGGAGGGGGGCGGAGCCATTGGAGCAGCAATTGGTCAGACGGATTGAGAGGCGGGCCCTCTCTGCCCGCCCACATTTACCGCCTTCTGCTCAAGCCAGCCACACCCCTTGCCCTGCAAAATGTTGATGATTTTTTAAAAATTCAGTATTGATTTATTTTCAGATTGGCCACCTGATCTCTGGACTTGACCATGAAAACTAATTTTTAAAAAATCCTGAGCTGGAGGAATGCAGTATTTCATGATCTGTGATCACTTCTTTTCCAATTCAAGTCTATGGGAGCCAGGGCTTTTTGGAGCCAGGACTAGCGGACGTAGTGATATTGCAGGTTTTTGACACTTCCAGGTTGGCTTCATTTTTCGGGGCCGGTTGCTACGTCCATCTTTTATACAATCTATGGGAATCACCTGGATATTTGTGGTTTCTTTGCATAATCAACCAGGTAGCTGTTGATGATCAGTAAATACCTTTGCAGACTGCATGTTAAATAATAAAGTTTTGTGGAGAGTGAATTGGAGATTTTCCGGGGCACATCCAACTGAGAGGAGGCCCTGGAGTACACTCAGACCTTTTGGACGAATTATATATCTCATCCGGCCTGGGAATGCCAAGGGATCCTCCAGAAGGTACTGTAAAACCTCTGGAATGTCTTGCTTAGCCCGCTGCCAACACAACTCTGGATACAAAGAAGAAAATGGATAGATGGATGGAAGATCAACCAAACAGTATTCACATAAATACATTACATACACCTGACGAAACTTTTTTTTTCCATACACTTCACACACTCAGTTAAACAAAATTCTACATTTTCCTTTTATCATTGCTCTAATTTCACACCATGCAGTTTAAAAGAGTTTCTTCTCTGAAGTCTGCAGCAGCCTAGGAAGTCTGTGTTTTAATTTTTTTTTTTTTTTACCCAGTCATCTCCATATGCTCTGTAGGCAGTGGGGACCCGGGGCGTTCGTTTAATGTGGCGTGAGTGTTCGTCGCGCGGTGAGATCAAGAGCCAAATGAGCACAAGGTGAACAGGAGCCCCATGAAAACCTCTTGCCAACTTTAATGGAACGCTTCCCTGCTGAGTACTGAGGACATCTCCAGCACACACACATGCTGCAAATCAAGATATTTATCTTCAATGAAGAGAGGGGAGAATTAAAGAAAGGACGTGGATGCAGGCACACACACACACACACACACACTCTGCTTGGACCTCCTTCAGATCCGCTCAGTAATTGTATCAAAGCTGTCATTGTATTAATGAGAACACATGAAATAATGCATATCAAGGAGTTCCTTTTTCCCTACTGCAATGCACAGGTCATGTGTGAAGTATTTTAGCATTTAAACATGAATTAAAAGACACTGGAAATAATGTTTAAAGCGAAGAAGACATGGATTTGGTGCATTGTGTTGAAAAGTATAAATGATGCGCGTATTCTCCTGTAGCTGCACTGTTAAGACTCCACCACCATAATCAGAACAATAATGTTTTCACAATGTAAGCATAACTAATGTGTTCAGAAAAGTTTGCAATGTATAAGGTTTTCCGGTTTTGCCCATACAAACCACTGTGGTCAGGAACTCTACACACAAATTGGAACTCGCTCAAAACTTCCTCTTAAACGGCTCCGAGTGGAAGCTCAGTCCACTGACAATGGATGAAGCTGTTGGTCTTTCTTGTTAAATCTGATACCAAACGTTTGCTCCCAATGTCTACGAGAACACTGGACAATTTTTGCATATTTTCTTTTCTGCCAATGGTTCTTTTATTCCTTCTGGAGAAATATAACATGTATTATCAACGTACTGACACCAGTTGACATTGTGATTAATAAGCTCAACCCAGGTAATTAATCGCCCACCATCACTGGAGCCCATCTGTATGATTTACCTCCAGCCACCTCTGGCAGACTTTCAGGTCAGAGATGACTGTATTCATCTTTGAAAGTGCAGATGTTCGCTGGTGGCCAGCAGAAACACTTAAATATTACGCAACATGGAGAAGTCTGTGAAAGATTAATAGTTTGTGATCATGCTGCCTTCTTTTTTTTTTTTTGTTACCCACATTGAAACTGTGGCATCACAACCTTTATGGGGTTAAGTGTGGGGAGGTTTTGTTTAATGGAACGTTAAGGTGACCTTCTAATCTAAGGTGGTAATGACAAAAAGCAGGATAGCCACGATGTTTAATGAGATAGCTTGTTTCAGATTATAAACAGGATCAGTTTTGATTTACTACAACACATTATTTCAAATGATTATTTCGAAGTTTCCGTTTTTGTACACCAAGTTGTTTTGTGTGTTATTTACCACATTCATGTGATGTTGTAAGTCTCTTGAGATACAACTGGAAATATGCTGACGTTACATCTCACGTCTCAGTTAGCTCTCAGCTGATTGGATACATTTTTTATGCATATGGAAAGTGCACAACTTTTGTAAGTTGTTAGATTATTATTAATAAACACACATAAGTAGATTCACGTCATTCATTTTTAGATTTCTGAAATTCTTTGCAATAGACTGATACATTTAATAATACTTTGTAAAGTAAAGTGTTGCTAAACCATAATTTACTGTAACTTCCCATAGACTGACACCTACCAAATTAGTCAGTACAGAAATCACTTTTATCGACTTTTGTCCATGTGACAGCTGCTCAGCCTTGCGGTTGAGCAAAAACGGACAGATGTGGCATTTTCAGCGGCAGGTCTGATTATGGACAATCTAAATACTTTGAGTGTAACAGCAGACAGAATTCATGGGTCATTCACAGTTCATTCTTATGTTGTGGGGTCCAAATGGTGGTCAGTCAGATGATCTGTATAGTGTGAGCAGAGAAGTGTCTGGTTGTGCAGAAGGAGTGATTAAGACACAGAGCATGAGTGTTTCAGATCCAGGAGTGCCAATACATCAAGCTAATTCTGAAAGCAGAAAGTTCACAGCTGGTACCCAACAGAAGCCTCATGCTGTATCAAACAGTTCAGTAAAGATGCATTTGCTGTTACACCCCTAATTTTGGAATTTCTAGAAGTGTTTTTAAATTGTTTTTCTTTTCACCAACTTCAGCAACAACAACTAAAGGCCAACATTTTCAGTACGCTTATGAGATATTCTGGCTTCTCAAGTTGGATTTTTTTCTGGAAAACTACCTGTAGCTTATAGCAGAAGGTCAGTGCACTGAAGATAACCATGTCGCTGTATTTCCTCTTTGGTTCTAAGCTCTCTTGGAATCATTCTTCAGACTCAGCAACCTCAGGTACATCTTCATTTGCAAAGCTATTGACATCAAAATGCTCTAGTTTTAAAGAAAATGCTGTTCTGCACCAAACCTGTCATCCAGGTGCTTCTGACTGACACCACCATGAAGTATAACTGGAAATGACAACAGTTTTAGTTTCAACAGCCTGTAACTCACTGTTATTTATTATTCAGAAAACTTGCTGCTGACTCACTAGTGACCAGATACACTTAAAATCGGTCTTTTAAAACTACTTTTTAAACTCATGGTTTAAAGAATATTGATTCTGCCTTCAGGCTCAGCGAAAACCAGGTGTAATTGCTGGAGGTAAACCAATTTATTGTTTAGTAATGTAATTAACACACACACAAAAAGCAGCGATAATACAAGCAAACAGAGCTAATAGGTGCTGATAAATTAAAAAACCAAATAAAACCAAACAAAGGCTAACAGAGTTACAAAAGCTAGTTCAACCAAAACAACAAAACTCCTCAGCCAAAGTTAAATACACTAGCAACACCCATAACCAACAGAAGAAGCTAGCCAAACGGGTCCTTCAAGAGACAGCGAGTAACCTTCATTAGGTTGAACCACTACTAACTGGAGCTACAGTCTTCACCAAGACACAGGTAACTCCCACACTGAGCGAGGAGCCAACAGAAGTTACACAGAACACACAGAAGACAAGAGGCACCGGGGCGAAGTGTTCACGTTAAATTCCAGCCGCACTGACTTGGAGTTTGGTTGAGGCTTTATAACCAGGTGTGGTGATTGCTGGGGTCTTGGAGGAGGGATCTGGGTTGTGGACCAATCGGATGTGACTGGAGGCAGGGAACAAGGGCTGAGAGCAGGTCTGGAGCTCCAGGGCAATCATCTCTGATGTTTGCTGGGTGGGATCTGGAGCACGGTCATCATCCAGCCACAGCTGGGCCTACACAGGCCGTCCCTCCATACAATGGTCACAAAAGTCCACTACATAAACAATCGATTAGGAAGCTAAGTGCTGCCTAAATGAAAAAAAAATTAAAAATTCCATCCATCCATTATCTATACACCGCTTAATCCTCACTAGGGTTGCGGGGGGGCTGGAGCCTATCAAAATAAAAAATTACATTAGAAAAAAGATAACATGCCTATACATTATATTGTCCTGGTTTGCTAATGGCCACATTAAAGGGTTAAATATCTTAAAGCAAAAACAGTGGGGCAAGTCTTGTGATGACCATAGTTTCTCACAGGTAAGCTGACATTAAAAATGCCACCTTATCCCCTCCTAGGATCCAAACTTGTCTAGTTTCCTTTGATAAAGAGAAGCTGGATGGATTCCCAGCTTGGCTCCACTGGGAGGCTTTCTGCTGAGTCCACGCCTCCTTATGGTGACAGTTTTCTAAACTATGGCTTCCTTCTTTCACACACCTCCGACTACATTACACAGCTACACATGCGTCCTCCACTATGCCGTACACACATCCATGTTAACGTCTCGGTTTAGAATTAGACTACAGTCATTTAATCTTTCTTGAAAAAAAAATCTGTCAACATGGTACGAGACTATTCAGCTGTACTTCATCAGTGGAGGGATCGGTCCCAGAGTATTTTGCCTTGTGTCAAAATATGACACAATATCAAAATGTGACAGAATTTTATATAGAAACAGCTCAGAAAATATGATTTAACATTGATACGACTCTAAATGACACTTTTTACAGTGCACTTCACAGGCTCGGGCCTGGTGCTACCAATTGCCAGTAGAGTAATATAACACAGCTTATACACACACACAAACTCACAACACACACACACACACTTTCACATAAAATTACAGTGTAGGCACACATGCAGTATTGGTACACTTGTGTGTAAAGTTGAAAGCAGCACTTATGGCACGATAATTAACTTGGACTCCTTCTTGATCGCAGTGGCCCCTCCCGCCTCCCATTAATCATTAACACTGTTTATCTTTCTAACTCTTGGATGAACCACTCTCTGAAAATATGGTCAGAAGTCTCCAACAACTTTTATGCTTTCCCAGACTGGCAGATGCTGGCCATTTGGAGCAACAAAAACAGAAAAACAAACATGAAATCCCTCTCGTAATCCCTTCATCACAGCTTCTGCTTTAAACCCAAACACTCCTGAACTTTTCTTGTATAAAACAATGAGCAATATTCACAATGCCGATTCTCTGTTCTGGTATAAAAAATCTTTACATCCTTAGCTGGAGTTGTCTTTGTGCGGCGGTGATCCTTGTGGCCACTCAGGCGAGAGGTGAAAGTTGAAGACAACGGCGTGAATTCCTCGCTGTGCCACAGGGCTCCAAATCCCTTCGCGTCATCAGGGTAGCTCCTAACCCACTGCATCGTTTGGTGTCAGAAAAGGTTAGTCCTCTTTTTCTGCTCTCCAAGCTGAAATATTATGCCCTCCAACCCCAGTGGCCAAATAATTCTGATTTTTCAACAATGGCAGTGTGCATATGGCTGCACTTTTAGAGTTCTGAAGGTTCGTCCACAGTGACAGAAACAGCTCGAGGCTCCAGAAATATGTCTAAGCAGAAAAACACAGGGCACACTAGACTGTTTAAACAATTCTGGTGTGGAATGTAAGCCAACACGAGAGAATTGACATGTTTTGTTAAAACAAAAACTGAAAAATTTGCATGACTTGATGAGTATTTAAAATTGTAATTCGTCTCCAAGATGACAAAACACTAGCATTTGAACACTCTGTACTGAAACCAATCATTTAAAGTGCCATACAAACAGTACTTGCTTCACCACACCACATAACACCACCTGTGTTATCACTTTATGTGTTTCTACTTTCATGTTTACAGTCCTGGGAAACATGGTGTAGTAGTCTTGTGAAGCCAGGTGTAGATCCACACTTGAGCAATTTCATGAAGTCGGATGACTAACAAGACATAGATTTAAAAAAAAAAGGAAAAATCAGCAGAGCAGAGGCTGAGATATCCTGAGCAATCAGAGTGCTACCCCCACAGTTTAGCCCTAATTTGGCTTCCGATTCACAAATAACTGTAGTTAAAGTAAATACTCTATATTACCTGCAGGCCTGATTGTCAAAAGAACCAAATTTTGTTTGTTCATTGGGATGTCTTTTCTCTTCAAGATCTTTTACTTACCCATTTAATCTGTGTCATGAATAATGTAGGACAAGAGACTCTGAGATCTTTCAGCAATGAAAGCATTTTACCTGGCACTGGTAATTGTGAACCCAGTGCATATGTGCAAATACAAACTCCAAACCATCAAAAGTCACTGCAGCGCATTTAAAGTCCACTGACAGCATCCAGCTGTGCTGCTGTCATCAGAAATGGGTGTAGTTTCAGATGACAGGTCAGAGGAAAGTATGTCTCATTTCATTTAAGATCGCATTTTCTATTCCTTTCTCCTCCCTCTCTGTTGCTCTCTCCCTGGCTCCTTCTTCCTTTTCTCTCTCCATGCTGTGCTTTTTTTTTTTTTTTTTTTAGCTCTCCTCTCTCTCACTCTCTATCTGTCTCCAGTCGTCCCTGGTAGCCCTCTGTCATCCGTTGGCCAAGCTGGGAGTGATGCCAGGCTGGCTGAGCCTGGCATCCTACATGGCTCGCCAGGCTGGGCTTGAATGGAGAGGCAGCAAGGACCTTGGCTAAACTGGCACATGCATCACAGGGTGTGGGTAATGGCTCCCTTATGCCAAACACTATATCCCTCTAATATAACTAATTCATCTGAGAGAAGGGGTGGTCAGATGGGGCAGGGAGAAAGCAGGGGAGGCAATCATAGAAAGACGGGCCCTTCTTTGGGCAATCTTTGGACCCTGAATGGTTCTTTAACTTTATTCCAACCAAGAAGAGCAGGCTCATTGCTGGGCATGTGATAGTGGGACTGGATTATTTATAATATCTTACATTCATTCTCTGTTATGCCCTCTAAAATTGGCCATCACAGCATGCCTTCCCTTCAAAAACCAAGAGTCTGTTCTTCCTTCTCTGATCAGAAACCAAACAGTGTTGAATGCCCACTTTTTACAAAGTGCCAGTAAGCTTTTCTGTCATTTTCATCTCAACCAGTTTAGCATTAAAGGGTGGTCATTATTTCTAAGGAAATGGAATCCAGGGGTGAGGCCAGTAAGAGCTGCAATTCAGTATTAGACTTGGGCCATGCAAGAGGAAGATTAAAAAACAGAACAATTAAATTCAAGAGGCAGAGATACCCTGATGTTGTCTCCCTCATCACGATCCTGGTGTAGGATTAAAACTTGGCCTGTCAACACAACTCTCAGACCTGACGTGAGTGAAGCCACCAGATGCTGCCAAATTTGTGCACCAAACGTGACCCGAGGCTATATTTTTGTTATTTCCTCTTCAGTTGTATGCTCACTTTGGAAAGCTTTTCTCACACATAGCAGTCTAACCATGGCCACAAACCAGCACATAATATGGCACAGTGACCCAGCAGCACAGAACATACATAACTTACTGGTTAGATCAACTTTGCCTTTTCCTAATATGTGCCAGATGAACAAGGCTAGTAAACTTAAAACATATTTCCCAGCTGAACTGGACAACAGAAAATAATCCAGAACACGACTTCGTACAGAGATAATTAAAATGTTTTTTTGACCTGTTAGTATTTTATTTATTGGACTCTTATAATGAAAAGTGTGTGCAGCACATAGGAACTATTGTTTCTGTGTTACTGGTATCTTCAAAATGGTTTACACCGTTGGAATTGTGAGGCTTTTTGCTTCCAAACCATGATTCACAATGGACTACTGCCATTCAAAATAGAGGAGATTTCTCACTTGGCCCATATTCTGGCTGGTGAGTACTGAGGAGTTAAGAGAAGTTGTAGGGGACGAAATGTGCATCCGCTGTAAATACCTTCAGCACTATTCTCATCTGGTCTTTAGCATTGGCTGCACTCTCTTTCCACTTTCCAATGGGAATTCTATATCTACTTGATGTGCATCAATGGAGATGAAGGTGAGAGTCAGACTGCAAATACGGTTAAAGAATTTTTCCATTTGAAAAGAATCTCACCCTCCGATTCTAAAGTTTTCAGAACATCCATTACCGATTGTTGGGCTCCTGCGTGATTGCATAATTTTTGCTGAATCCAAACCCCTAAACTCTTGACCCCTCCCATAATGGAACTCTGCAGCATATTTCATGAAATCCTGACTAACAGTTAAATGCCCTTTCTAGTTGGTTACACATCCCAAGCCAAGGTAACCCTGACGACATCATCACAGGTTATTTTGTCAGACTTTCGGACCTCCCTGAGAGTCACAGTAGAGAATATTATCTCTGTTTTCACAGCCTGAGCAGTGCTACCCTTTACCAGTAAACACAGTCATGTTTCCTAGAAGCTGTGGGGTTTCCCTTTAGGTAGAGTTGTGTAACTGTAACCAAACCTTAACCATGGCTGTGGAAGATCAGAAAACGCCCATTTAAATCATTTCTTTGGGACTCATGACAGGAAAGCAATGGCAATCCACCTTTCAGTTGTGTAGGAACCAGTTGAATTTGGACTCTGGACACATATCGGAAAGGCCCAAATAGTAACTGAATAGGTGTCGAGGGAAATTATGGAAAACTACTTTTCAGATTCATTCGTCAGTTGTTGCAGGCTATGATATGAAAATGTGTAAGCTTTTGGGGGAGCAGCTAACGAGCCAGCGCTGTCTTTCTGTACAGTACAAGGTACGTTTTGGTAACATTTTACTCATCATGTAAGTCGCTTATTATGATTATTATAAAGCAGTCTGTGGACAGAGATGATTACACAGCTCAGAGACAGAACAACAGTCAAAAAAGGAGAGAATAGAGTGCACTATGTCACGTCTGGTAGTGTGTCAGCCCAGCCAACGCCTCCCCACTTACCCCAGACCACATACCAGTCTGGATAGCAGTCTGTGCCAAGGAGCCCATGCTACTGCATTAAGACTTATCCCTCAAAACTCTGCATGTGTGTCTGTGTGTGCATGAGTGACATTTAGACTCCTCCATTTCCATTTATGTTGGCATCGCAGTGTATACCACAGAGGCACAGTGCCTGAGCCAAGTGTTGCTGATGACTCTCTTTATCCATTGCAGTATGCAGGGTTGGTAAAATCACACAAACACACACAGACACAAACACACGCTCGCACACACACACAGTGCAGCGATTAAGAATAGCCAACTGGCGCAGATGGCTGTAAAAATATATTTGGAGCCATAAGCCTTGAGGACACTGTAATGAAAACTACCCAAGTAAGAAACTCAGAATACTAGAAAACATGGTGCAGTAACACAGCAATTAATAACCAGTATATTATTATAAGAGTTGGATTTCTTCACTTTATGAACCGTTTATTCAAAACACCCTTTCATGATGCTTTACAGAGCTCGAGGAATTAGTGTTGTTCATTTGTAGAACATGGATTCATTCTTTCATCATTCATTCAATCAACATGTAATTAATGATTAATGGGGTACAGTATTCGAGATTGCAAATGAGAAAATAATTAAATGTAACCATTATCCACCTTCTGTTATATGTTCAATCATATTTTGAACACTGAGCAGCTTCTCGCGAACATCATAGTAATACTTGGCTGAGCCGCCTTTTTCCATCAAACAGTCTCAGTTCTTGGATTCCACAAAATGTGAACCTTCCTCTGAGATTCTGCTCCATGTTGATATGATTAATCACACAAATTCTGCAGATCTGTCAGCTGCATGTTCACGCTGCTTATCTTTTATTTTATTACATCCCAAAGGTCCACCTGATTCAGATCAGGTGGCTCTGGAGACCACTGAAGTCAAAACCATGTTCATGAAAACAGTCTGAGATGACTTCCAGCTTTGTGGCGTGGTGAATTATCCTGCTAGGAGATGGATACAGATGGTCAGCAGCAATACTCAGCCTGGACTGTTGACAAAAGGCTGGTTTGATCCAGTAGTTCTTGCCGTTGATGCATCCATCAGACCAGGTTACATTTTTTCCATCTTCCACTGTACACTGTTGGCTAGCCGGTGTCAACTCCAGCCTCAGATTTCTTTTCTTGACTGACAGGAATGGAACCTGATTGTGTGATTCTGCAATTGTGGACCACCCGTCACAATGGTCAACATGTTATCTGAGCACTTTCTGCTCAGCACAGTAGTAGAGACGGATCATCTGAGTCACCTGCTCTTCTGCCAGCTGAAACTAGTCTGGTCATTTTACTCTGTGAACAGAAATACAGCTAGATGGACGGTCTTTGCTTTGTGCAATCATGGTCAAAAGTCACTAAGCCCACATGTCTTAACCTCATTTTGATGTTTGATGTAAAATTAACTGAACTTCCTTACCTGCATCTGCTGGGTTTTCTTTGGCCATATGATTGACTTGCTGAGTGTAATAGGAAACAACTGCTAATAAAAAAATAAAATAAAAAAGCTGTTCATGTTAGCTGGTATATACACACTCTTAATGTGGTCACAGTGGGTGTTGGGATGTACTGGACTGCATTATATTTAGAAGTTACTAATATTTTGTCCACCCCACCAACATACATGGTCTCTGTAACAAACACAAGGCTTTCAAAAACTGAAACAGTGTGATCTTTGTAAAAGTAAAATTTATGGCATTTTAAAACTCAAAACATGAAATATTTTCGTTGAACTCTGTGTGCATGTCTGTGTGTGTGTGTGTGTGTCTGTGTGATGGCAGGAGAACATAGCAAAGCAGCGCAGTGTAGTGCCACGGGGCACCTTAACACCCAGGCCAAATCCAAAATGAAACAATAATTCCACTCTACTTCTGTTTCTGTCATGTTGAGAAATGTAATTTAAGGCCAGTGAGTTCTGACCCCAAGGCTCTACTGTACACCACGCTTCCTCCATGAGCCCTCTGTGTGTGTTGTGTGTGTGTGTGTGTGCGTGTCTGTGTGAAGGCCAGGCAGACCCCAGGTTATTCTCTGTCCCAGTGGTGATTTTAGACAGCTGTGTCCCTCACTTCCTCTGCCCCGGAGGCACACAGAACACACATACATGCACGCACACACACACACACACACAAACACACACGCATGCATGCACGCACACACGTAAACACGCACACTTTTGGAGCTAAATTCACAGGGATAAATTCTCACCTGCGTGACTTGGCCAGATCATAATCTGTAAAGCTTTTTTCTTCTTCTATATATTGTAAAAATGAAATTAAAAGAAGCAAATTTTCCATTTGTACAAAGAGGGCAACTAAAACCATGTCCTTGTAGGAAAAAAAAAAACCAAGACTCAAGCATGTGGTGCATGTATGCATCAGAGAGACTTTTGAAAAGTGAGTAAAGCAAGGTATGTTACTCCAGTATTAGAAAACACACTTGTCATAATGAAGCAACAGTTTAGTAAAAACAAATAAATGAAAATAAGACTGAAATGTTTCTGTGTGACTTGCTGTCTTCTATTGCACATTAGTATTTTATCATATAGGACATGCTTTGATGGCAGCACTGGAGACATACTTTTAAACTGTCCCCTTTTGGCTCCAACAGTTCATCCACTCCATGGGTGATGACAAACTTGGACAAGCAACACAAAAGAGGTTTAAGTTTTATCATAAGTGTGTTCATACTGTGTATTTAAAAAAAGAAATTTCGAAGAACGACAACTAAGTGGTTGGTTGGTTTGGCTTGAACAGTTCGCAGTAAATTCCTTATTTCTGATAAAGCTCATCTCACAGCTACTTTCTTAAGCTTTTCAATGTGAAGCATTTGGAACTTGTATCCCAACAGAGGATGAGACAGTTCCAAACATGCCAGCTTAGTGCAGATATTTTTGGGGCCTCAAAAAATGGTCTAGACTGCTTGCAACTGATGCCACGTCATGACATTTAAAAAGTTTTTTGCATGTCTACTCTGGGATTTTGCACCACCCCTCTTTGTGATGATCTCCAGGTCTTTGAGGTTTAAAGGCTTCCTTTAAGCTTTGAAAATCTGTGGAGGAACTGAAGTCCAATGGGATTCAGATCTGGACTCAAGAGTGTTGATATTGTTGTGTTAACCATTTCTTGACCACTTTGGTTGTGCGTTTGAGATCATTGTCTTGTTGGAAGGCTTTAATGCTGCCAAAGGTTTAAACTGTTTTCCTCCACAGTCCTAACGTCCTCATCTTTTCTCATGATGCTCTTTACTTTGACAAGGTTGCCTGGCTTAAAAAACACCACTACAGTTCCACCATCATGCTTTCCCCCTCTCTTTTACCAAATCAAAGCCCGGTCCGTTTGCCAAGCTACTCCGTTTTTGTCTCACCTGACCACAGAAGTCCCACTAAAACATCTGGATAGGGCTTTTCCTGTCTTAAGATCATCAACAATGTGCAACTTTCTCGCAGGGATGGACCCTAATAAAGAGCGCATTAAGCTCTTTAGGTTTAGCTTTGACTTGAAATTGACCAGAAATACTGTGTTCTCAGTTTATCGTGTGGCAGAACTAGAACACAGCAGAAATGACCGTAATGGAGTAGATGTTCCAATCAATCAAAGTGCTGAAAAACTTTGCTTTGTTGCAGAGATGCAAAGAAAAACTTAATTTTTGTTGAAATTATTGACACTCCTACTACAATGTCTTATATATTTTGTCACTTGTTTGTGTCATTTCCAGCCAAAACATATTGGAAAAAAATTTGCTATTAGTCTAAATTTAACATAGACATGACTAATTTTGCTGTAAGCTGTAAAAAAAAAAAAAAAGATGAAAATCTCTGTGAATCATTCACTATTTACTGTTTGTCCATCTTTCTACCAATGCGTGTGTGTGAATCCTATCTTTATATCTCTCTGTCTGCCTGTTTGTGTGTGCATGTGTGTTTGGTCCAGACAGGGGACTCTCTGTGTGATCTGGGGCCAGGCAGGGTCTCGCCATGGTTAGTAAGGTCACGGCAAGCCAAGTTACTGCCTAATTAGATTACTGCACACATCCTGCTTAGAGGCTACACAAACACACACACACTGACACACACGCACACATGCAGACAAAGTCACACATGTACATAGAAACAGCCAGGCTCACGACCACAAACTGCGCACACACTTTCTCCTTTATCCAGCCCTGTATGTGTGTGTTTTTGTGCAGACCGGAAGAGAGTGGGCCCAGACTGCAGCTGACCCTTTAAAGGCCTTGACCGGTGGAGCTCAGGAACATCTGCAGGTCACACACACACATGTATACACACCACATAGCAGAATGATGCTTCCTCTCCACGTAACAAAGACGGACAGTGGATCTAAACAGACCTTGATCTTTTTCTGCTCCACAGTGAGCAAAGCTTCTGGATATATTGGCCCTTTACTGCTCAGTAAAATGCAGATTACAAAGAATAAATAAATAAGACACAAGTGTGTGTCTTTGTGCTCCCGGTGTTCGTTACTAAATGAAAACACAAAAAGACAAAAAAAAGTGAAAATGCATTAACATGAGGCAGACGACACCTGCTCAAGAACACAGTGGCAACCAGTGTTGCTTTTTCACATGGACACCATCTGGAAGGGCTGAAATGGCTGAGAAGTGACACGGAGCTGCTTCTCTCATGTTCAAATTATAGAGGATATTTAACAGCTACAGGGAGATTTTACAAACCCAGGACCTTATTTCTGTACTTTTGGTTGTAATTTCGATTATATAACATTTTGTTTGGCTAAAAATATAGCAGCGGTGCCATTCGGAGAAGCAGCATGAGTGAACAGACATTCAGAACAAGCATATTGTCAAGAGGACTTATTTGGAAGTTAAAACAAAAGTGAATGTCTGCATTGGTTTGCTGCATTATACACAGTACACCTAGCGTCCTCAACTGTTCCTCAGTTATGGAAAATTGCTTTCAAATTAGTTTGATTGCTTATAGTGATTTAACTTTGTTAGTGTGTTGGCAAAATTAACAAGTGACACAGTATCACAACCAACCCTAGCTCTGAAAATATAAGATTCTAAGATTTAAGGTAACCTATGGGAAGAAATGCAATATAATAATTGGTAATAAATTAGTGTATAATCACCTGACATACGAATTGTGGAGTCTATCATGTTTCTACAGAAGCCCAGAATAGACAAACCAAACACTGAGAGCCTTCCACTTTATGACTGGCCACTGTAGGTTCTCCTGCATACTTGAGAAGGGGCGTGTTCAGATAATAGCTAACTGCAATCTCAACGCCACAAAATCTTACACGTGGAACCTTTAAAGGAAAAAGTATATAAGGTCTACAGGAATAGTTTCTAATGCCTATTTTATCTGTTAAAACATTCAAGTTTATTGAGAAGAGCAGGCCAGCTGACAGCCTTCCCTGGGCCCGGGACAAGATGATATTAGATGCCGAACTTCCAATAAAAGGACATCAAATGTTGATCAGAGGCCAAACCATTTTATGTTGGCGGTGGGGGTGGAGGGCAACTCCAAAGATATTAAGGACAGTTCAGACGAAAACAAATTAAAACTTCTAACTCAAATATTGCACGGTTTCTTTCCATTAATAGCCCTTCTTTGGGGAAAAAAATCCAATATTCAATGAGGGTCCACCTAATTTGTGAGCACAAATAAAGATGCTCAGCATGATAGAAAGCATGAACATTTCCATGACAAACAAACTCTCTCTGCTGATTATAGTGAGTGTGTGATGCAATCAAAACTCTGAATTGCAAAGACCTTAAGTTGTCCATGTTACATAGGTCTGGTCAAATGCCAACATCCAGGACATTCTGCACCTACAAACAGGCTGATTGCAGCTGTGTAGAACATGTCCATGTGGACAGACAACCCAAAGCAGCCTGCAGTGGTGCACATACTCATCCAGTCTTTGTCTGTGTAGATTCTCAGTCTTTCAGGTCATCAGGTAATCCCAGAAGGCATCCAACCTTTACATGAAATCTGTCTTTGCTCAACTTTCCACCTGTTGTCTTTTGTTTAGCTGCATTATTTGTGACTTGAATTTTCCTGCTAGTCCATTGCATTAATGTATTAAGGAGAACTGGATACTAGCTTACAAAATTCGTTCATTCTTAAGTTTCTTTTGGGAGCTACCCAGATGTCAGGCTTGCTTACACAAGTTTGACACCTATTGGATGAGCTGGGCTGCAAGGTGGTTCAGTGGTTAGCACTGTTGCCTCACAGCAAGAAGGTCGCCGGATTGCGTCCTGGGAAAGACACCCGGAATCTTTCTGCGTGGAGTTTGCATGTTCTCCCCATGCAGTGTGGGTTCTCTCCGGGTTCTTCGGCTTCCTCCCACAAGGTCCAAAAACATGTTGAGGTTAATTGGTGATTCTAAATTGTCCGTAGGTGTGAATGTGAGTGTGCTTGGTTGTCTGTCTCTAAGTGTAGCCCTGTGATAGACTGGTGACCTGTCCAGGGTGTCTCCTGCCTTCACCCTAAGTCAGCTGGGATAGACTCCAGCCCCCCACGACCCTTGTGAGGATTAAGCGGTGTATAGATAATGGATGGATGGATGGTCGAGCTGGCCGACGTCCGGTTGACTTCAATAGGATAAAGTAACCACACAGATCTCCTAAACATTCCTGATGTTATTAGACAAAATGGGTCAATGTCTGATTGTTTAAAAAGTTTTGTTGTTGGGGTTGAAACACTGACAATTTGTAATTTGGCCACTATGCCAGAGTCACCTTGAGGTTTGGTTCCCTGTCGGAGTGTATTCACACCACTTCAAGCTAACCAAACTATTTCATATTGTGCATTTCTTCTTATTTCCTTACAGCTTTGCGAACATGTTTCATGTGGATTGTGGCTGCACTGCCTTTGTGTTTTTAATGTGGTTACATGCACAGATTGAGTTGGAGATCCGTCCTCGGAAAAACTGCATATATGATATATTTACACCTGGATTTATTGAAACTTTTTTCCAGAAGACTGTAGAAAACTGACCAACAAGAGAAAAGATGCAGATCTGGTTTTAAAGAACCTCCCAGTTCTCGTCCATTTAAACACACAGTCCTCTTTCTGACAGACTCCGGTCTCACTTTGCCCTCTTCCTTCATCCCTCCTTCTGCCGCATGCTGCAAGGCGACCGATCCTTAATTGTTGCTGTAATCAGTGTGATTCATATTGCCTCATTAATATGCCTGTTGTTCAAACAATCTTCCCACATGTCTCTCTCCTCACTAATGTATCCCTTCCCTCCTGCGCCACTCCTCTCCTCCATCTCCTCACTTCCTATTTTATCGCTCAATCCACTGTCCCTTTTCCCCTCTTTTCTCCCATTTCCATCTTATTATTTCACCCACTTACATGACCCCGCTCCCTCCCTCTTCTTGTTCACTGATCACACATAAATTAACATTGAAGGCTTCCATAATTGCTTACGTAAAAACTCACACTAATGCACACACTGCTCCCTATTTAACGGGTCTAATTTTATCCCCCTGCACCGTATCACCCGCCCCACTAATACACACGGTTTTTATGCTAAATGATTGATGTCTCACCATACCACATTTTCCACTTCATTAATAAAAAATGGTGTCTTTATTTATTAATGGGTAATATACATATACATGTATTTATGATTCAATTAGGGCGGCGATAGAACCGCAGTCAGGACATATAAGAAGGGATTTACTGTGTAAGCTTGAAGATCTAAGTGCTTGGTAATGTATCTGTATTGGGGTATTGCTCCGCTTGCTATGGAGGACTTGATAACGCTGTACAGTGAGGAGCGCTGTGCATCAACAGGGTAGAGACATTTCCATGACTAAGTTCATGTCATTTAGCTCTGAACAAAGCTAGAAAATATAGGAGGTTAAAATTGAGCAAACTTGTCCCTAAACAGAGCAAAAGAAAATATATGTATATATATATATATATAATAGATAGTTTTGTTCTAAATAAACAGATAAGTTAATGGCTGGCTTTGACTAAAATAGAGATTACATCTTTAGCTTTGGAATAAGATTTTATTTTATTGTGTACATATATTTCTTCTATGTATATATATTTCTTGAACACTTTAGGTATCTTATTTTATCTTGTTTTATTTAATTTTTATTTTTTCATATTTTATTTTATTTTATTTTTTGTCTATTTTTTTATTGCAACTGGATGCAGGTACTAAGCACATTTCACTACGCATTGTACTGTGTATAATTGTGTATGTGACGAATAAAGTTTATCTTATCTTATCTTATCTTATAACTTTACCTTACAAATATATTTTTTTAAATAAGCAGTTACTAAAAAAAAAAAAAAAAAAAAGAGATGTTTACTCTTTAGCAGTGTATTGACATCATTAGACATCCTTAAATTTGTGCTTTCGTGACAAGTAGAGAGTGGATCATGAGTAAATCAGTAGATCATGACAATGACCTCCATTCTGGACAACTCAAAGTTCAAAAAAATAAAGTCAGCGCATATAAAAATATAACACATCCTTTGTAATCAAAGGCTCCAAGCTTTCCTCTACTTCCCCGTTAAACTGACCTCAGATCATTTGCACAAGTCCAGAAAACCTTCTATTCTGTAGACTTTGCTGCTGAGGCTGTTGCATATTTTGAATCTAATTCAGTCTTGGCACGCATGCAAGCAAGAAAACGAAGCTTAAACCAACTACGGTTGTTGTTGTAGTCTTCTAGTGCTGGTTAGGCTCAGTGGGCCGGATGTCTTAGTGACCCCCTCCAGTGAGAGTCAAGTTTTTTACTCTGTTAACTTGTCCATATGATGTTTTTATACTGGAGTCGACACCATGCCTGAGCTATTCTGCTGCATCATTATTCCTCTTCAGAATCAGCTTCTGGTTCTATCATATGTGGCTGAATTATTCCAACATCTCAGCCTTTCATGATGCAGTGTGCAGTAGTTCTTGAGCAGAGTTGTAGGGGAGCTGGTGTGCTTGAGTTGCAGGATGAGGTGGGTGGAGGGAGAGGCGGGGACTTAATAGACTCACACATTCTAGAGGAAGCAACAGCGGCCACTAAAAAAAAGTGAAAGCAAAAGCAAGCAAGCACTGACGTCTCACCAGAATCCATCGTTAAAGATAATTAAATAATGAAACTTATCAGATATAATGCCATTTTAAATAAACTGCATACATTGAGTACATCATTCCATGTTCATATAAAACAGTTTAGAATCAAAGAAGCAATTTTCCAGATACTGAGTTTGAATTAAGGTTTCATTTTTAGAACACATATCGGTCAGTCGTATAGATTTTTTTGTTGGTGATTCATTCTGGTGTTTGGTGAAGTTTATTCTTATCTGTCATATTGATAATAATTTAGCTCTTAATTTGAATTTCATTCAAATTCAAGTTTTCCGGTTGTTTTCTGTCATATGGGGTTCCGTTGATCTTCTTTGAAATTTTATTATTTGGTTACTTTTTATGTAAAATGTCGTAATAATATTATTATCAAACAACACAGTGCGAAAAAATTATGGCCTTTTTCTATTATTCAGAGGGTTTTGTTATGAGTGAATAGCCAAGTGGAGGGATAACCCCCTGAATTCAACATCCAAAAGTCTCTGCATTTAAACCTCAGTGCATGATTTTGTTGACACAGTGAAGCTACGTTAGGCTAGAAAAACAAAAAACAAAAAAAAATAAGGCATCCTTCATTTCTGCCTGAAAAAACAATATTACATAAACACTGGTCAGGTAGCAGGTAAATGCAAAAATCTGCATTATGAGCCAACACATGTTCAAATATCAGAGATACGGTTTTTATATTTAACTATAAATTTCACACAACATGCACACACTCACAAAACACATTTACTAACCTCATAAATCAAGTTCCTAAGAGGACACTCATTTGCTTGAGCCATTACTGTTGGGCAGTACTGGCTACTAAATTAGCCTATATGAGCAGTTTTTTTTTATAAGTGTGTGTCTGTGTGTGTGTGTGTGTGTGTGTGTGTGTGTGTGTGTGTGACTGTGTGTATCTGACCGCTAACCTAATAGAAGTCAGTATAACCCTGCTGGCGGAGACAGGGCTAATAGAAAGATAATGAGTCCGTCCATACTCACGCCTCTATTAAATCTCCCCTTAATACTCTCTCCCTGGAACGGCGGGTGTATTAGAGGCTGCTCCTCCTTTATGACTGCAGCGTTATGAGAAAAGTGAACCATCAATGAATATTCATGGTCCAACGGAGCTAAATACTTCTCACAAACAGTTTCTGTTTATGGTGAGAACTGGAAGTGTTTCCAAGGATGAGCCCTTCTAGGGAGGGGGTGTGAGAGGGACAGTGGATCTACACATTCTACCATTGCTTAATGATAAAAATACATTTACACAATGGAAAACGTACGATAGCAGACTTGGGTTGGCTTTGCTGCTTTTTTTGAAAATCACAGAAAATTCTATAAGAGCTTAATCACAGTGGCGTATTGACACATGTCTGCTGTTTTAACTGGAAATGTAGCATCGCAATTGAAGATGAAAGTGAAATTCAAAGGACTACATTGCTGTAAAATCATGCATTCTTTACATTATGGAGAATTTGGGAAGTTATATTTGTACACAGTCCAGGCACAGTTTATTTTTATTTTTAAAAAAACAATGTATTTGTAATATGAAAACTTTTAAACCTGCTAAACAAGCTTGGTGGTCAATTACAGCGCAAACACATTTGATTTCAGTATATTTAGGTGTTACACCAAGATAATGGACAATATTTGTATCATACCTTAGACAAGAGCATTATCACCATGTTACAATATGTGCCAGATAACCATAGTTTTTAGATATATGCATCATATTGTGCATAATAGTTTACATCCTACACATGTTCTCACATGGTATGTGTTCTGTTAACAATCCCACAATGCAATGTGAGGTGTTCTACAGACGACAAAAAACACGACATCCAAATGCAAACAGTAAAACTGTTTGAGACCAATGCATACAAGAAATAAAAACAATGAAAAAGTCAGAATAAAACAATGAAACTATATATTTTTAATTAATAATTATCTTTTTTTTTAAAGGATTCAATAAATATAAGAGTGGCAAATGAAGTCAATAAGGGTAAATAATTAAAATAGAAAAATATGTAAAATATGTCATAGTTATTAAAACAAGAAGCTTAGCGGGAAAAGGAAAAAAAAAAAAAGGTTGTAAGTTTACATTTAAAACCCTTTCGGTAGCTTTCATATTCTCTACACTCTCTTCTGTTCCCTTCAGCAGACTTCTACCAAACACCACATCTACGTATTGCCTGATTTTGTAATAGCGGCTCCGTCATTTGGTGCAACAGCTGGGTGCCGTGTTTTAATTAAGTGCTATTTAATCAGTAGTTTGAATACATTCAAACTGCTTAATGTTGTTGCACTACCACAAACAACAGTGCGTTTCTTGAAGAGTGTTTCACGCGGCGGATTTAAACCCCCAAAAAATCTGCGAATATGGGAAATAAATGATAGTGTTTGTTTGTACGGCAATGAAGGAACTCAGTGAAACATGCAGCTCACTGAATACAGAAGGAAAGACGTTAATAAAAGATTCAATTGCTAAAAGAAATACACCGTTTATTGAATGACTCATATACATGAAGGATGCAACATAATCATAAGTTATAAGTCAGTAAATACCAATGGCTGCTTTCAAAATAAGAGAATTTATTTGGAAAAAGAAAACAAAAAAAGCATGATCATATGCTGTGGCGACCTTAACAAAAAGTATTGGCCACTTGTGCCGTTTCTATATATATATATAAAACAACAACAACAAATAACCTTGGACTGACCTACTGGTTTTAGCTGAGGATGCTTGCTTCCATTGACACGGCTCTAGTTGTGCCAAACACGGATTCTAAATAACAAAAGGTGAATTCTTCTTTTTCCAAACTCAGGGTTTTTCTGAAACTAAAATCCATAGATACACAAATCCCAGTTAATGGATTTGTCCTTCTGTCATTCACAACACCTTGGAGCAGCTCTGCGGCTTTTGTCCGACGTTACCAATGCTTTAGCGCTGAAGTACGGCACGAAACACAAGCGCACGCATTCACACAATCTGCATCACACTGTCCGTCTCTTTCAAACTTTACACGTACGGATGGATGAATACAAACCCCGCTGAGAAAAGCGTACAAATATCCAAGAAGTAAGTTATTTAGATACGTGTCGGGGATGAGGATAATGTGATGTCACCTCTAATACCCAGATAGAGACACAATGTCCCTGCCGGTGCCTTCCCTTTACATGTAAAAACAGCAGAGGAGGCGCATATGAATGACAATGCGGCTTGTGTCAGTGCAGGCTGACTTATTGGGGATGTATAGTGCAGGCCAGGCCAGCTTCATTCACTATGCTGTGTTATTTACCTCTTTTTTTTCTATTACCAGTGCATTTTTATTGCAGAGGGAATCGGGAAGATGTAATTGCCTACCAGGTATCTGCTTGCATTATCAGGCCTAGGATGGCATTAACTATAAATAGATAAAGGACATTATGCTGCCATATTGTGTACTCAGTGTGTGTGTGTGTGTGGGAGGGGTGTGGGTTGGTGGGTGGGTTATATGGCCAGTGAGTGTTTTTGAAAGTGTGTGTGTGTGTGTGTGTGTGTGTGTGTTATTTGATTTATTCATACTACACAGCCTGTGGTTTATGACAGATAGAATATACAAATCTATTGTGAGGTTAGAATTAGATATTTGACCAGACAATGGGATAAGCTGCATCTCCAGAAGTGACCCGCATAAACCCTGTATACATAGTGTATAGGTACAGTGTCCCTGCCTGTGTGTGTGTGTGTGTGTGTGTGTGTGTGTGTGTGTGCATGACACTAGAAGTGCTTTAGAAAAAAATAATTCACAGTAATAGTAATTTAAGTTCCTTTGCATTAAACGGAAATGTGTGCAGAAGTGCAGTTTTCAAGCAAGCTCAGCAGGGAGTGCAACAGCAGAAAGCCAATGTTTCTTTCTTTCTTTCTTTCTTTCTTTCTTTCTTTCTTTCTTTCTTTCTTTCTTTCTTTCTTTCTTTCTCTGTCTGCTTCAGTCTGGCTATGTGGGCACAGACAAAGTCAAACTGCTGCTCGCACATATTTGGGCGGCTATTTAATTAAAAGTGGATTACAAGAGTGTTGGGTAAACAAAGATCAGATTAACAAATAGGCCGTCGCTGCTTTCCCATTTGCTAATGCAAATTTGACTTGACGATGGGATTGGTCGTGCAGAAGAACGGCTCCGCCACTCCGCCGGAATATTAAGACCCGGTCTGGAGCTCATGTTAAGTCGGGACGACTCGCAGAAGTTGGCTAAGCCCTCATCCTTATGCCCAGTGTATGTGTGTGTGTGTGTGTGTGTGTGTGTTTTCTCGCAAAACACTGTTCCTCATTTCTTATCTCAGAGGTGTGGTTCTTGATTTGATTGATGCAGTTTACGCAGCAGATGATGAACTACATAGTACGGTTTTGTAAATGTTTTTTATATCAAACCCAAAAATATTTAAACACAGAAAGACGAGTGAAGGAGCAGACACCGCATTTTATTTTATTTTTTTTCCATTCAGACATTTCTCATTCAGTACTGAAGTTCTACACTATCACTGGGGAGACACCAGCGAAACAGTACTGCTACTGGGACCATTGCAGTGACTCTGTAGACAAGCCTTCGCAATCCTTAAGGATCCCTTGAAGCAGCTCAAGAACTGCGTGGACTCCTGGAGTCCACTGTGGACACAGTTTGTCATTTGACTTTCCTTATCATAGTCCGCTCTTACTGCCCAGCTGTTGTAATCCAGATAAGAATATGTGCTGACTTGACAAAAATCCAACTGCCCCCTTCACACTGAAGAACTTCACTGAGGTATTATTATTCCACCTCCCCCATTTGTGTCGGCCGACCCAAAACGTGGCCGTCGGCCCAACCTCAACCATCAAACCCAAACACAACTCCTTGTTTGATGTAGTCTGATGAGGGCCATGTGCCGTCTAGAAGAAAGCATTGCAGGCAATTTCTGTGAAGACCAAGTAAGTCCTTTTAATTTTTCACTGCATGTTCTATAAACAGCGTTGTGGTGATATCTTCAAGCTCATCATGCGCGTGTGTTTTCCTGAAGTCATACCAGCAGCTCTGTGAGGCTATATTTAACACAGTGGCGATCTGAGTTAAACACAAATGCTAATGTGCTCATACTGACCATGCTGACACAGTGATGTTCATGGTATGTAATATTTAACATTTTAACCAATTAGCTTAGCATGTTAGCATGCTAATATTTTCCAATCAGACTGAGCACAGCAGAGGCAGATGGAAATGTCATTAATGTTTCAGCTTCATAAACCAAACTATTGAATAACATTTGGTGGGATTGTGACTAAGATTTTATAAAGTCAATCAATCAGATAAAATACAGAGAATGTAACATAGTTGCTTTATAGAACTAAAGGGTTAAAAGTAAAACAATTAAAACAACACCCCCCATAAATTGTCTGTAGGTGTGAATGTGAGTGTGCTTGGTTGTCTGTCTCTAAGTGTAGCCCTGTGATAGACTGGCGACCTGTCCAGGGTGTCCTGAGTCAGCTGGGATAGACTCCAGCCCCCTGCGACCCTAGTGAGGATTAAGTGGTGTATAGATAATGGATAGATGAACAAACAGAAATTCAACCACGACAACAACAAATATAATTCTGGATGTCACATTCCAATCTCAGTGATCATGATCAGCCCAATCAAGGTTTTATTTATTTATTTTATTTGATCATTATTGACTTTATTGAGCATGTTTTTTTTTAACTTCAGATTTGATTGGCAGTTGGCAAACTACCTTAGAGGTGCATTACCTCCGCCCATCGGACTGGAGTGTGGATGGAGAACACAGTATGTGGGAGGATGCAGCTAAAACGTCTGCAGTTTGGAAATATTTTACACTGAAAAATGTAAGCAATTCCACAGCCACTCGTAAAATCTGCATTGCTAGCATTTCGAGAAGTGGTAGGAACAGAGATGGTTAATGCTACCAGTTTGATACGACACCTAAAAAGCAAACACTGACCGGAACACAGTGAGTTCACTCAGGTAACTCCGGCAATGGCTGCACTATAGCAACGCATACTGAAATATACAACAAGCCTAACAGATGACAGGGAGGGTAACTAAATTCATCTTGCTGAATGAGCAGCCCATCGCTTTGGTAGAAAATACAGATTATCTCCATCTTATGGAGCTCTTGGAGCTTCTACATTTTAGACAGTGGTCTACTGGAGCTTTACAACAAGGCTTGTGACCACCTACGTATCATGCAGGAACAGCTGGGATGTAGAGATGCATTTTTTTAATGTATTGCAAAGCATATACATTGGATTGAATTTAAGAACTTTATTGGGAAGTGTGTGTTATCAAGGAAATGGTATTGAATTGGGACTCGTCGTATCGTCAGATACTAAATACCAAAATAATAAATAACTTGGGTCAGATTGGGGATATATATATCTTAGAATTGTAGAAGGTTCATTGAATGAAAACAAATCCAATAAATAGGAACAACCAAGACCATTACGAGCATCATAATTCTCTGGAAAACAAGAATGTCACTTTTAATGGTGATCAATCAGTACTTTGAACAACACATTATTTCACCTCAGACTTCATGGTAGCACCATCTAAAATGCTAGCAGATCATCAAACCATGAATTGAGCGACTAGAATTGGTGCCAATCCATTGAGCAAATGTTGGGATTAAATAGGTAAAGTCTTTACCTAATGTGACTCGAGTGATTGTCAGGGGATCACTGAAACCAATACGAGTCCCCCTCTGGTGGTAAAACATGTCTGTAACAAATCACATGGTAGTTTGTCAACAAGTTCATCCAACCATTGCTGAGACATTTCATCTGAAACCATCATCTAAAACCAGTCATGGTGAAAAGTTATTGGGATTGATAATGTGAGAAACATGACCATTTTATGGCAATCCTTCTGACATGTTTTGAGATATTTCAGTCTGGACGACAGTACTGACGCCTCAGTAACCACACTACTAGTATGTCTCAATAACATTTTAAAACAAAGGAAAACCCTTATTCTGTTTTACCACATGACAGCTAAAAAATGTACCTCTAAAAAGCCACCAATGGGCTTAATTTAAAGCTAAGGCCCAATCATGCTCCCTANAATGACAGTATTACTGTAGTACACTACCTAGGTCAGGGGTCGGCAACCTGCGGATCCTGAGCCACATGTGGCTCTTTCATACCTCTGCTGCGGCTCCTTGTGGCTTTGGAAAATAAATGAGTATTTAATTTAAATGTATTTTTATTTTAGTTTGTTAGTTTTTAAAATGTAATTCTACATTTAAAGATTATGATGATCTTGTAACATTAAAATAAAACATGTTTAATTTTGTGTCGCTCAAAATATGCGTCACAACCGCCGATGTGTGACACCCGCCGGCATGCACAGCGTTGCCAACTTGGTGACTTTCTCGCTAAATGTGGCAACTCTCCAAATCCTCTTGGTGACTTTTTTTTTGTCAAAAGCGACTAGTGACAAATCTAGCGAACCTTTCTGGTGTTAATGGAGATTTTTCTGGTGTTCTGGAGACTCTGATGTGAAAACACATCATTCTGCAGCTACTGTCCTCAGTGAGCAGCGGGTGCTACCGTGAGCTCGTCCCGTCCCAAAGCGCTCACAGGTGGTCAGGAGTCTGGTCAACAGTCCCAGCTGCAGTCAGCAGGCCAACTATAAGTCATTATTACTTTGCTGCAGGTGGAGGTGATTTAAGTTCGGCTTTTTATTTCATATATACAAGGAGGACTCAAATAGACATTGAGTATTTTATTTGAAAGTAACCTTCAACCCAGCGTCTTTTTTTTTAAAAATTCTAAGCATTTTTGTTGCATGTAGAAATAAAGTGTTGTTTTCTCTGTTGCAGTTCATTGATTTCATAAATGCAACACACTATAGTTTTTTTTTCATACATAGCATAAAGGTAAAAAATATATACATATATATGTAGTGTTATCTTCATTTAAGATGTCAAAAGGGTTTTGTGGCTCCTGGTGTTTTCTTTTCTGTGGGAAACAGGTTCAAATGGCCCTTGGAGTGTTTAAGGTTGCCGACCCCTGACCCTAGGTAATGATCAGTGGTTAGCATTTTAGCCTATTCACGAGCTGTGATCATAATTTATACTAGTTCTAACATTTAAAATAACAGAAACATTCAAATAAATTACAACAGAGACATATCATCTGTCTGCCTCCTTGACTTGCTTGATTACTTCTCTGTGTTGGTCTCATCAGCTCGTTTCACTTTATGTGTT
>NW_007579285.1:127770-140154 GCF_000690725.1 Stegastes partitus
AATGTACCTCTAAAAAGCCACCAATGGGCTTAATTTAAAGCTAAGGCCCAATCATGCTCCCTATAAACCTATCCATCAATCAAGACTGATGGTGTCAGCATCTTTGTCTTCATTTCTTTCTTCACATCTCTTCTCATTTTTTTCCTTAACCTCCATATCCCTCACACCTCCCTGGCCTGTGTGTCCCAGAGTTTTGGACAAGGTTCGACCTTGCCGTGATAGACTGTCGCTGTGTTCATTCCTCTTTTTCAGGACACCTCTCACCTCCCCGGTCACAGGAGAGTGAGGGAAAAAGAAGAATGAAGTAGAGTCGGAGGAGAAGGGATGGATTTATTGACTTGAGGCTCGGCCTCAGGTCGATGCATCAGAGTCTGGATCATGGTGGATGATGATGCCTCTGGGTGTCAGGGACAACTTCATACTGGCCGGGGGCCACACATTTATCTATGCAGTGCTCTATCTAATCTATGCAACTCACCCTTTCTGGCTGTGATTTTTGCTTTTTGCTTTTGTTGAATGGTAAATCCTTAAAAGCTTCATTAATTTTGGTTTATATTTGTGCACTGGTCTGGTTTTATACTGAAGAAGTCCTTCCTACCCTTTATCAAATTGCTTTTGCTGCCTAATTGACTCTGAATCCCAAAGTCCGGCGTAAATGTTTACATGCTTTGTCTGCCCACCATCCACCCCAACCTCCTCCTGCTGACTGCTGTGCAGTTCACAAATGAGCACCTTCATTCTTTTAAAAAAACAGCATTACCACTGAATGTATCCCAGCCAGCCATCATGTTGTATCTACATGTATTTTGGGGGGGATACCATTTTCAGTGCTCTGCTTTTGTCTAAAACCTTCTAGTCTGTTGCTGAGGGACTGTTTTTGTATCCAGAAATTGTCATCCATGTTTTACAATTCACAATGTGAAAACCACTGGAGCTTTGTCTAGGTTACTGGGTTATCTTAATAAAACAAGGCAACAGTAATTTTCATACAAGAGGAAAAAAATCTGTTCAAATTATCCTTCAAAGAAATTTAGTATCTCTGATGTGAATCACAGAGCTTAGTTTGGCTGAAAGAGGCTCAAATGAAAAGGTCAGGGACCAGTGTTGCACAGAGGGAGGGCTCAATGTGTTGAATAATACAGTAGATGATGTTATGGGGGGCACATGACGCCTCCTCCCATGATGCTTACATGCTTCTGTGTTATTTTAGTCTCTGGCAGAACAGGGATAGTCCATCTGGGTTAGCTGTAGAGTCACCCTGTACAGTCCCAGTGAGGAGCACCGTGGCTCTCTGCAAGGACAGGACAAGACACAAAGAGTTGGAGAGCAGCGGACTGACACGACATGCTGGGTGAAGGAGGAGGGCTGAGAGGGAGGGGAGAGGAGAAGAGAAGTGGGACAGGAAGACAAAAGGAAACGATAAAAAAGGAAGATAAAAATGTGGGGAGTAAATGTGGACAGTAGGAACTGGGAATAAGAGAAAAGAAGAAAACTGCTAAAGAAAAAAAAAATGAATAAAGCAAGCGAGGGAGGAAATAGAAGAGAGCAGGAAAAGTGAGAAGGAAGAGGTCAGAAAGAATATGATGAGATGGAGGCAGAGGAGGAAGAAACAGGAAAGGTGATGATAGGAAGAAGATGAAAGAAGAGAAGAGACGACTGACATTTGAGACCATGAATAAAAAGCAAAGAATAAAATGACTGGATTTAAGATTTCTGAGCAAGACGGCCTCATAAAATAACTGTAGGTCTAATCGATGTCTCTTTGTACAAACAATAAAATGTAATACTAAACAACTGAATCATCTTACAGCACGATATGATACAGTAACAGTAGCATAACATGGCATGTGATATGATAATAGGATACAATACAATGCATTTGGTAGCCCTGTGATAGACTGGTGGCCTGTCCAGGGTGTCCCCTGCCTTCACCCTGAGTCAGCTGGGATAGACCCCCCGTGACCCATGGTGAGGATTAAGTGGTGTATAGATAATGGATGGATGGATGGATGGACAGTGCATTTGTGTGTAGGAGTGGGAAGACCTTTGATATATCTAAAGTAACCTAGTAATCGCTCTAAAATATTTATTAAACTTAAACTATGATATCAAATAGTATACTACGATGTGATGGTACAGTATGATATATAAAATAATATAATGCACTCAGTGGATAGTAATTAGGGACAGTGACTCCAGCACAATGTAGCTCAAATGCGACATGTTTAATAAAAGCAAGCTGGATGGTAATCATGAAGGACAGTCACATGTGCTTTGAGCAGTCAGATTAGAGAATCTCGTATAACTACCTAATTTGTCTCAACCCTGCTGTTATAAACACAGAAGTGGTTTTCCAGGACAAGTTTCTTAGTTGTGAAGCCAGAAAATCTCGCAAATATTCACTCTCCTGGAAAATTCTGGCCTTAAGCTGCAGTGGCCACAGCTGGAGAAAAGCTGAAAGGTGCCACGACTTCCAAAAGCTGATGCTCTAAAAGACCGGAGCAGCGCAACGTGTGCTTTGTGTTGCAAAAACCAGAACGAGTCTCTGATTAGTGATTGCTGTGTTTAGTGGGTGTAGCTCTGTGAGAAGTTGCAGTGGACCGAAAGTGCACGGTGGAAACACACACACACACACACACACACACACACACACACACACACACACACACATGATTAAATATTAAATCACCCTTTTGTGTGTTTTCTATTGCAAATACAACAGTCTGAAAAGGTTATAGAAACATGATATATATGATGCATAGTTGAAACTGCTATGTATGAATGCCAAGGTATATAGAAGAAGAAGGATCCATGCATTTGATTTCAGTACAATTTTGAGGTTTTTGTAATTTACTTTAAAATTTATGCTGCTGTTCTTTGACTGCATTTAAAAATCGAACCTGCTGAAGTAAAAGGTAACAGCCAGGAATTCCCTGACATATTACATCTATACACACTCAAATTATTTTAAAGATTTAACAACAAGAGCATGCAAGCCAAGTATCACTGACACTCTTGATACTACAATGTAAAGGGCGACAGTATAAGGAGGTGGCCCAGGATCCGCTCTATACCCGCTGTGATACAGTATATTTTAATGCAACACTATAAAAGTCAATCCTGCGCTCAGAATTTATGAATAAACCAGAGTAGCCAAAACCTTACGTAGCTTATTTTTGTGCATCAGACTTACATTGCCGTCCCAAAAAATATTCTGGACCAAAAAGGTTGACTCCCAGCACCCTGTCAGCGCTGAGCGGTGCACCACTTCGGTCATCGTCAGGACTCAGATTCACAATGTGAAACATCATCTTTGCACTAAAGCCACAGGCTGTCACCACCTTTTAAAAAGAGGAATTGAATCTCATAACGCCGGAGATAATAACCGTACCCCATCAGTACCTGGCAAAAAAACGTAGGTGAAATGAGACAAACAGTGCAGGACATGTCAAAAGCAGTAAGCATATCAAAAGTATTTTATTAAATATTTTATTAAAATAGAACCGCTTGGACATTAGGATGTGTTGAGTTACAGACAGAGTTACCTCTGTTTCAGTGTCCAAAGGAAACATTTTAGGAGCACAGGATCTGCTTTTCAGCAACCACCTCTGTACTAGAGACTAGAACAGTTTTTGTGTTTTACCATTTTCTGAATACATGTTTGCAGCTCTTCGAGATGTTTTGTGGCTGTACTTCAATTTTTACTCGTCTCTCAGTCATTACTCTTTTAAAATGACAGTATTACTGTAGTACACTACCTAGGTCAGGGGTCGGCAACCTGCGGCTCCAGAGCCACATGTGGCTCTTTCATACCTCTGCTGCGGCTCCTTGTGGCTTTGGAAAATAAATAGTATTTAATTTAAATTTATTTTATTTTAGTTTGTTAGTTTTTAAAATGTAATTCTACATTTAAAGATTATGATGATCTTGTAACATTAAAATAAAACATGTTTAATTTTTTGTCGCTCAAAATATGCGTCACAACCGCCGATGTGTGACACCCGCCGGCATGCACAGCGTTGCCAACTTGGTGACTTTCTCGCTATATGTGACAACTCTCCAAATCCTCTTGGTGACTTTTTTTTTGTTTGTCAAAAGCGACTAGTGACAAATCTAGCGAACTTTCTGGTGTTAATGGAGATTATTCTGGTGTTCTGGAGACTCTGATGTGAAAACACGTATCATTCTGCAGCTACTGTCCTCAGTGAGCAGCGGGTGCTGCCGTGAGCTCCTCCCGTCCCAAAGCGCTCACAGGCGGCCAGGAGTCTGGTCAGCAGTCCCAGCTGCAGTCAGCAGGCCAACTACAAGTCATTTTTACTTTACTGCAGGTGGATGATTTAAGTTCGGCTTTTTATTTCATATATACAAGGAGGACTCAAATAGACATTGAGTATTTTATTTGAAAGTAACCTTCAAACCAGCGTCTTTTTTTTTTTTTTTTTTCGGAGTTCTAAACATTTTGGCTGCATGCAGAAATAACATTTTGTTTTCTCTAATGCAGTTCATTGATTTCATAAATGCAACACACTATATTTTTTTACACATAGCATAAAGGTAAAAAAAAAAAAAAAACAACACACGCAGTGTTATCTTCATTTAAGATGTCAAAAGGGTTTTGTGGCTCCTGGTGTTTTCTTTTCTGTGGGAAACAGGTTCAAATGGCTCTTGGAGTGTTTAAGGTTGCCGACCCCTGACCTAGGTAATGATCAGTGGTTAGCACTTTAGCCTATTCACGAGCTGTGATAATGATTTATACTAGTTCTAACATTTAAAATAACAGAAACATTCAAATAAATTGCAACAGCTTTATGGTGAATTTGAAAAACAGCAAAGTTTTTTAGAGAGAGCAGAGACATATCATCTGTCTTCCTCCTTGACTTGCTTGATTAATTCTCTGTGTTGGTCTCATCAGCTCGTTTCACTTTATGTGTTCACACAAAGATAGTAGAAAATAAAATAGAACACAAGAAGTTAGCATCTCGTCAACTGGTACTAAATATAAGTCCTATATATAATACATTCACTAGTGAATTTCACACTTCACAGATGCAAGCTGTTCTTGCAAAAATAGACCCGTCGCATAAAGGCCCGGGTGTCCGTGACCCGCTTATGGACATACATCATGTAGAATGGTGGCAGATTGTGTTAAGCAGACACACAAAAGAAGCAGAACACAACACAGACATAGGCCTAAAGTGTGAGGAAATCAGATATATTTAAAAATAGGCGACTTACTGTATAGCAATATGGTACAGAATACAGTGCCAAATACCATTAGGGTTGATAGCATAGGATTTCCGACATATTTAAAAATAATAATAATAAAAAAAGAATCTATCAGTACGAGATGTTAAAGGTTGGGATATTTGAGTGATAGCATCAAGAAAAAGATAAGAGGACAAAAAAAAAAACTGCAAATTGTGAATGGCTAATGAAAGGACATAAAACTGATAAGGAGATGAAATGAATACATATTTGATTCCCTCGTCCTCTTGTGCTAATTGTCTAGTTTAGCAGCACTTTGAAATGAGTGTGAGTGTGTGAACTGGGTCTGTGTGTGTGTGTCAGCCTGCAAGCAAGGAGCACCGGAGGGAAAGCATCAACTGCCCACCAAACACTACCCCTAACCCTTAACACTCACATATCAAGTTCGCTCGTCTTCTGGACTCATATTTTAATTGCTCTTAAGTTTAGAGGAAAGGGCCAGAGCTTCAATCACACCATCCCGAGTACTGGTATGTGTTTCTAACGCTGAATATTGAGGAGAGAAAATGAGCTTTTTTTCGTAGCTTTTGGAGGCAGTTGATGACTGGCCATTACAAATATTGGGAGGAACAAGCTCCCATTTTTCATACGTGGGGTGGGAGCGCTGTCTCCTGCAGCAAACACACTCTCAGTCTGGAGAATCGTACAAAAAGAAGAACAAGAAATCTAAGAAAAATGGAATAGTAAAGAGTGTTACGCAAAGAAGAAAGGAACAGAGGAAATGCTGTTGATGGAAGAAGAAGGTTAGAGGGGACAGAGGGCAGGCTAGGCTACTCCTGCCTGTCATACTGTGTCATAGTCACTAGTGCTGTATGTGTGTGTGCAGAGAGAGAGACTGTCCAACATAAAATGTTACTCCCAGCGCTGTTTCATTCCTCACAAATCTCTGTGTGTGTGTGTGTGTGTGTGTGTGTGTGTGTGTGTGTGTGTGTGTGTGTGTGTGTGTGGTTTGGGCTGAGGGCACCAGACGGGCAGGAGGGTAATTTGGTTTGGCACTAATGCAGGGCCGAGGATCTATGCTCTGGGTGAGAAAAATGTCTCTCGCACACACTCACACTCGTACACACTTTTTCCAATGTAATCTAAATAGAAGCAGACGGTTCGCAGCTCTGCTACTTGCTGTCGTACGAGTCCCACTGTACATGTAGACATGGCAGCCTGGCTGTGGCTCTGTGCGGCATTTAGGCTCTTCATGCATACGCCCTGAACGGTGGTTTTGATATATAAACTTGTTTTTTGCCAGAATGTGTGCACTTTGTGTGTTTGATTTCCAAAAAGCATGCAAACAATGTGTGTGCATGAATTATTCTATATAAATCTATGCCTGTAATCAACTTGTGTGTTGGTTTGTATCGTCTTTAGTGCACCTACGTGAGCACCAATGTGTTTGTGTGTGTCCATATACTTTAATTTGGGCAGGCATGAAGACCTCTCACCCTGTCACAGCTGCTCTTCATCCTCCTCTTCCTCCACCCCTTCCCTTCTTTCCGCTCACACCACCAGCAGGGCGATTATAGCCTCGCCAGCGTCACCCTGTTTACACCTTACGCCGCCACCAATTACCAAGTTTGACACCCGAGCTGTCACCCGGAGGTTGGGGAGTAGGTTGGTGGGTGTGGCGAGGTGTTGGTTGGGTGGCAGATTCACACCCTTGGCCACACTGTCACAGCTTTTACCTGTGAATAGACACAAAGAGAGGGGCGGGGCTGGGGTTTAGGTTAAACTGATATACGGTCCTGGGCGACAATATTTAATGCAGTTCCTTTACATGCACAGACGTTTTGATTATAACACGTTTTACACTATTTTTCATTCAGAGCGCCTGTTATGTAATTGAAATGTCATCACATCTTGCATAGATTGAGAGATGCTCTCACAAGGTCAGTCAGAATACAGTGCCACACAGTGCTTCACATCAAATAGCAAACAGAAGAGTTGCTTTTAGGGTCATTGAGTTTCATACGAGGCTGAGATGAAACGGTCTTTCAGTCAAGCGGCACCCTCCAGGGCTGAAAAATAAAGCCGACATGGAGATGCCACAAGCTGCAGTTGCTTGAGTAGCCACCTGAGGCTGGCTCCAAAAGTGAGTAGATCCCCATAGACACCATGTTAAAATGCTAAACTTTACAGCAGAAATAAACAGGTTTCATGGCCTGTAAGTTAAGTAAATGTTGTCGGTCTAGGTACCTAATCTTTTTGTACCTAACTCAACTTTTAAAATTGAATTAAGGCTTAAATTTTTCATAATTAAGGGCGTAGCTGCTCTTAGTGATAGTGCCATCATAGGACAGTTCATGACCCTGAGACCTTTGTGTGGCCTTCCTCGGCTTCACTCACACTTCACCTATTTGCTAATTTTTGAATTAGCTCGGGGTTAGGAGGAGTCAGGCACAGCCAAGGTGGCGATGACCGGAGCCACCGCACTTAGTTTCAACTATGACTGACATCATGGAGGCTTCATTCATTTCCTTGACATTCAGTTAAAAACATGTCAGACTTAAAATGATGGCATTACTGTTACTCAACAAACAAGCGTCATGTGTCACTGGTACATACGTGGCATTTGTAATAATGCAAATAGTTTCAAAATGGGTCAAAAATTCAGGAAGTTGTGATTATTTTTAAATGTGAGCAACGAGGCGTGAATTCCCAAAATGCTTCGATGCAGCTTGAACATTCAGCTGCACTGATACATTGCTGCAAAGCATGGCAGCAAACTGTATCTACAGGTTGTTCTGCATTGCAGGACCTCGTGGGCCTTTGGGTGTGTTCTGACCACAGGAACCATGCAGCACAACCTCCTCAGGAACATTTTTAGGGGAGAAAAAAAAACCCAAAACACTTACGCAGGGTATGATTTGATACAGTGCAGCTGTAACTAAGTCAGTTGACTTGTTTTATTCTTTCATTAGTTAGTCAGTTATGCTAATTGATGTCTGTGACAAGATGAAAAAACGGCATCACAAAAACAGAAATTACCAACAGGAATTTACATGTACAACATAATCGGTATGCACAAACCAGTGGAGTACATATGCATCCATGTGCACACAGTGATTGGCTGTAATCCATTCCAAATAAATATGGGGGGGGAAAAGACATGCACATTGGAATTAACTGAATTATTAGTTGCCTCTACCTAGCTGTTTTTTGTTTTGTTTAATTTTAATGCTGCCACTGGAAAGCAGCATGTTGTGTTTCACATTAAAACCCAACTAGAAAAGGGCAGGATTATGTCCTCTGAGCTGGTGGAAGTCTTTTAATATGAACAGGAGAGTGTTGAATTTCACTCTGCCTGTAGCGTCAGACCAAAGTACTGAAAGCAGAACACAGGAGTGCTAATCTTTATTGAGAACAGAATTTGTATTTCTGATTTGGGGGCAGTATAGGAAGTCAAAAGACTTAAAGCAAAGTTTAAAGATAGGTAGTTTATAGAATGACTCGACTGGGGCATTTATAGCATTCACATTATTAAACAACACATCAAGGGGTCAAAGTTTACAGATAAAAGTATGAGCAGTAAGTTTAAAAAGCAGCAGATTACATGTTTTTGCAGTTGAAGTATATATATTTTCTAAAATGTGTCTTTGTAATTTCAAACTGCTAAATGCAACTCTCTCCTGCTCTCTCTGCAGTATGTGTGTGTCTGTATGTGTGTGTGTGTGTGGTGCTTCACAGTGAGGCGAGTGTGGTCCGTTGTGTGAAAAGGTGGGACAGAGGGCTTGGCCTGGAGCACAGCTATGATTAATGGACACACACACAAACACACACCATCATCTCTCCTCGCTGTCCCATACTTGGGTCATGTCTTTTTAACCCCTCGAACACAATGACACACACGCTCGCACAGACACACACACACACACACACCTGGGCCAGCCTCTGTGGAGGAGTCAAGCTGTTTCTCTTGTACACATGGGAGGGAAGCAGCAACCTCACGGCCACGGTAATGTCACACTCAACATTAGCTAAAAAACAGGACAATAGTGACTGTGTGGTTTGGCTGGTGTGTGTGTGTGTGTGTGTGTGTGTGTGTGTGTGTGTGTGTGTGTGTTAATGAGCTGACCTGTTTGGTCCACCTGCTCTCCCCAGCTGGCCGGGCTGAGATGGAGTCGGATGCCGTAAATATCTGGAGGAGGTTCCGCTGGGCTTTTGCTTCAGCCTCTCGCCTCCCTCTCTGCTCCGGTCTCCATTTCTGCCCAGTCGTCTCTTTCCCGTCTCCCCTCTCTCTCTCCCTCCATCTCCACCACGATCATGTCAGCTCTCTTCCTTTCTTCCCCTTTCTCTCTCTCATCTCTCCACCTGACCTCTTTCTCATTCCATCCCCTCATTTCGGTGATGCTTTCTCCTTTTGCCCTCTCTCTTGTTTTCTCCTCTACCACTTCTGTTCCCTTTCTTCCTTCATTTGTCTCCTTCCCTTTCCCCTCGTCCTTTAGCATATTCTCTTCCTGTCTTCTGCTGTCTCGTCACCTTGCGCTCTTTCTCCTCTATTTTCTTTACTTCTGATTTTCCGTCTCTAATCCCTCTTCTTTTGTCAGCTTGTCAGCATCCTGTCTTTGAGGTTTCAGGGCATTATCAAGGTCTGGGAGTTTTGGTCCAGTCTCTTCTCTGATGATGGACCTGCCTCCTGACAATATGAGGGGGTAAAGGCCAAATCATACTTTAAGTGCAGACGGTTGCATTACCCCTCATATCAAACTCAGAAAAACACACATAGGGTATTTTTACAGGACATACCAGCTACTTACAGCCTGGGTTGTAGCACACATGTGCAGTGGGTGCACTTGGAGTGTAGGCAGTCCAAGAGGTCCCAAATTTAGGTTTTGTGTATGCAGGAAGTATGAACTGCAGAGTCAAATACATGAGCCTTTAGGTACCAGTGAGCAATAAGGAATGTGGCACACCTATGTCAGGCTGCTGAGGAGCATTCTCTCTTTGTACACAGAGGCAGACAGATGCTCATACATTTTGTTTGTGTCACAAACCAGGAGGGCTGTTAAAATGTTTTCTGGGATCATACTTTGTTGGAATTTCTGTCTCAGTGGACATGTGAAGCTAGGAATCCGAAATGCAAGCAGGAACCACAGCAAGGGTTACGGATCGGCCCACCTGGACTCAGTGATCATCACATTACAGTGCAACATTCTGCCGGGTAACCTTGGCTCATGGCATCCGTGTGGATGTTACTTTGACATGTACCACACAGCCGAACATTTTTCCGGACCAAACAAACCCCCTATGACAACGGCACTCCCCAGCTCCAGCACCCTCTTCCAGCAGGACACAGTGATCTGACACACGGCAAAAACTGCTCAGGAACAACCAAAGGAAGATGACAAGGAGCCTAAGGACTGTGATTGGTCTCCAAACTCCAAACATTTGAATCTGATAGAGCATCCATGGGAGGGACTGGCACAAGCCCCATTTATGCCTCTGTCCACAACCAACCAAAGGATCCGCTGCCAGCATCCTGGTGCAACATCACAGGACACCCCCAGAAGCCCCAGTCCATACAGACGTTTTTGCAATCTGCATTTAACATAACGACATCTGCAGAATCCATAAACATATAAAATGTAGTTTATTTGTAGGTGGATACCATGCTTTTTGTTTGTGCTTTTTTCTTGTAGAGCCAAACAAACCTGTCAAGACAGGGCCGAAGATGTTCTCTTTTTTTTAAATTCTCGAGGGCTGCAAGGTGTCTCGGTGGTTAGCACCATTGCCTCGCAGCTAGAAAGTCACTGGTTTGCGTCCCGGTGAGGACACCCGGGATCTTTCTGCGTTTGCATGTCCTCCCCGTGCAGTGTGGGTTCTCTCCGGGTTCTCCGACTTCCTCCCACACAGTCCAAAAACATGTTGAGGTTCATTGGTGATTCTAAATTGTCCGTAGGTGTGAATGTGAGTGTGCTTGGTTGTCTGTCTCTAAGTGTAGCCCTGTGATAGACTGGTGACCTGTCCAGGGTGTCTCCTGCCTTCACCCTGAGTCAGCTGGGATAGACTCCAGCCCCCTGCGACCCTAGTGAGGATTAGGCGGTGTATAGATAATGGATGGAGTTAGTTTTTATATCCAAAGTGGGTTTGTGTGTATCCAAGACAATAATGTCCTCAGTTTAGGTCAAACTAAAACCTGTCATGTCTATCTGTTTAAATTTGACTCCACATTTTTACACAAATTGCAGCAATCGGGCTCTAAGGTTTTAAAGCAGCCCGCCTTAACTGCTTGTGCTGCTCTTGTTGATAAGTGGGCCAAACTACAATAACTAACTTCTTGTTATATTTCAAACACTTGCACACACCTGTCCTTTCACTTCACCCTGCATCACCATGTCTATACAGCAGGCCGAGTGTGAACAGCACGTTGATCTCAACATATTAGGCTTTCAGGCGCTGTTACCTGCATTGTTTGAACCATCCAGTACACCGCCACTATAGGTATTTAAATGAAGAACAAAAAAAAAAAAAGTGACTATAATATTCAGTTTTGCTCTTGTTTATGTGTGTATAGTGCAAACAGAATATGAGTTGGTACTCTTCCACTGTGAGCATATGTGTTCCATCAAACAGTCAGGACACTTTATTTGTAGTCGTGCTGTATTGTTGCCCCACATGTCTCACTCCAAAGTCACTGGCATTTTCCTTCTAGTTTGTATAGTCGAATTTTTGTAACTACAGGCCTTCGTTAAAATACAAAAAGTTGCACAATGATAGTCAGCTGATTAAGGCAAGCATTAGGGTTGAAGTTACAGGTGCTCATCTCAAAAAGTTCACATCTTCAAATGATAATTTGTTAACTCAGTCTCTTTATGAGCACCTTTGTGTGCTGGTCTGAAGTTTGTACAGTCACACTAGTTGTTTATATTTCTATATAAATGTTTAAAAAATAAATTTTAAAAAAGTGTCCTGCAGATTCTGGTCTGTAATGCATTTGGAAAAACAGCTTATGAAACCACATCATATATTATTTGACCACAGAATAAAACCGGCTTCAACACCATCCTACTAAAAAGCTTTTCAACATAAAAAAAAACCTCTTTTGAACAGAGAAGAATCACAAACCAGTATTTATCTAAGTTAATGTGACTATTATAAACACAAGCAGACTCATTCACAGCACCATCA
>NW_007579285.1:141907-144811 GCF_000690725.1 Stegastes partitus
TGGAGTGCAGTGGGAACTTCTTCAAGACTATTCAAAAAGCTCCAGGTGACAACTTCACTGAATAAAGAGAACTACTGGACCAACTTAAATCAATAGTTTTAATGGATTTAATGTCAGTGGTTTACAATAGATGCACTTCATCATTTGATTCCTCTCAAATTAACAGTCTGCATTGCTGTAAGTCAACTAGTTGACTAGGATACGGTCATATTTACAGCCTGCATTAGCACCATTTAATCTGTTGCAATTACGCTGTTGTGTTTTTAGCTTTGAAAAGACACGATTCTCTGTTACAGGAGCTCCTTCAGCATGTGACAATCACTGTGAGAGGGAAGGGTTCAGGGAACACGCGATTAGTTGTACATTGTAGTAAAAAAAGGATTTATTTCTATGGAATAAATAAGGATTATAACATTCACACACAGATGCACATATTGGAGATCTGCTTTTGATTATTTATTTTTTACTGTAGGTTTGCCAGTGTTGATGAGTAAGAACATAAATACAGGCTTGGGCAAAGCTTCAGGAAAGCCAAGCCACATTGTGAGCAAATTAAAAAGAAAACTCATACTGCGAAGGAAAAAAAATAAAAAAAACATCTCAGACTAATTCTTCGGGGTCAAACTGAGGATCAGATCCACATTGCGTAGTGGATACACCCTGCAAATAGACACAAGCAGTCAAACTGTGCCCTGATTTGAAGGCACTTCCTAATAACTAAATCTAAATATAGAATTTTTTATTTTTTTTTCATTTCATAGTTGATTAATTACAAAAGACTGATTACTGAAATTATGTTTTATTGGTTGTAGCTTTTGAAATGTGCTGTCAAGATGAACCCTCTCCACTTTTGCACTGGATACGGGGCGAGACAGCAAAGCAGATACAGAGAGAGAGAGAGAGAGAGAGAGAGAGAGAGAGAGAGAGTCCTGACTTGCTAATGAATTCAGTTTTGACTCAGTAACAACTGACACAGTTAGGAGACTGTGTGGGAGTCGTGTGTGTGTCAGTACAGTAGGTGAGTGTGTGTCACATGCAACACTTCCGATGGCTGTATATAGTATAAGTACACACTTTCATACACACTTTGCAAATAAACAGCAGTGTGTGTGTGTGTGTGTCTGTATTGGTGTATGATCATGCATACTTGCGGGCGACTCCATCCTCCCACCTCCACTCCACTGGGTGTGTATATGCATGTGTGTGTGTGTGTGTGTGTGTGTGTTGTACAGTGCAGCGAGCGCCTGCCTGCCGGTGTGTGCTCAGTGTGCCTTTATGCAAGGCAGGTGAAAGAGGTAAATTGGGCCGTTCCATCATGCGATGCGGGGAGGCCAGGCTGACATGCTGATCAGGTGTGCATGCATAATGGCCACCAAAAATAAGCTCTGTTTTGAATAATGCCCCCCCTGTCCAAAAAAAAAAAAAAAAAGAGTAAAAGAAGAAGAAATGCGGCGGTCTGCTCCCGGTCCGGCTGGGATCTCATCCATCTTAACAATGAATGGAAATCNCCTCTTTTGAACAGAGAAGAATCACAAACCAGTATTTATCTAAGTTAATGTGACTATTATAAACACAAGCAGACTCATTCACAGCACCATCAACACATGCATTTACGGCTGAATAATTCAACAGCAACAGATCCTCTAATCTGAAACGAATGAATTTTAAACACAGGGGAATGTATTCAAATGTATTTTTTTATTTTTTGCAAGCACTGTGTACTATTTACATACTGTATATGTAACACTGTGACGGATCTATTGTGTTCCTCTCCACATTTAATAAGGGGACTCATCTGTTACCTGGTATGAAGACATGAACCATACATCACCTCTGCCACGAGGAAACTAACCAACTGAGTTGTTGCTGAAGGATGGACAGAAGGGTTGCATGTAGAAGTTTAGAGTTTTAAAATAAAAAAAGTACTTATAAAGCACTCTTTTTTGAATCGTAGCAGACCAACAGTGTGGCCTTACTGACATATAACAGGAAACTATAGGTTGAAGGACATCATAAAGCTGAATTAAAGCATCATAAAAAAAAACAGTTCTACTATGAAAGTTAACACCAGTCCTTGTTAACACACTTTCCGTGAGTAAAACTTTTTCTGCAATTATGGACATCTGTTCATCATTCAATCAAAATTCCATGATACTGCGCTGACTAACGCTCACACCAGAGTGGGTAGACAATAAAATGATTTTTTTATGATGGGAAAATCAGGCCTGTCAGGTGATGCATATCAGGCTGCAATTTTAAGCTGAAGCTGTCATCTTAAGAACATCTTAGCAGTGACATTTTATTATTGTATTAATCATTCAACATGAAATAACACTTTGAAAGGCTGACATTCTTCAGTCATTTTAAAGTTACCGACCGTATGACAGTAGACGCGCGAGTAAACGTTCACATATTGTTTTTTTTTTCCTGAAACTTTGTTTCACACTTTCTCTTTCTGCAACTTCCAGCTCCAGCTGATTTGAAGTAATAATTCTTGTTATTGGTTAATAGAGACTGTCATTATACGGTCAGAGTAATTGATCCTTTGCTAAGCCTTGTCCAACTTTGCTACCACTTTCTGCTCTCCCATGGCACATATTTGCACATTTATAGTGAAAAGAGTGACAGATTGACCACTTTAATCTTGGTAAATTGCTAAATAATTGGTACTTAATATTAGACAGAAGTAGACTAAAGCACACCTCTCATTTCAAGCTGCTGACCAATTACTTTTCTGACTGCAGTGACAATTGTTGCTGGAGATTTTTTCAGCTTGTGGTAACTAAGTAAATGGGTTTTAATGATGCAGTTTCAGGACAATGGTTCAAAACACACCTTTTGGTTCTGGCAGGGCTGTGAGACCGAGAGGCAGAGCGAGAGAGAGCTGCAGTATATGACCTAACC
>NW_007579285.1:146586-168578 GCF_000690725.1 Stegastes partitus
TCCAAAAAAAAAAAAAAAAAAGAGTAAAAGAAGAAGAAATGCGGCGGTCTGCTCCCGGTCCGGCTGGGATCTCATCCATCTTAACAATGAATGGAAATCAGAGACAGACTGCCACCGACCGGGGCCTCCGCAGAGCCCACTTACATCTCTTTCTCCCTCTCTCTTTTCTCTCTCTCTATCACCCCTTTATTCTTTGACCCTTTTCTCTCCCCTTCTCCTACGTTCTTTTGCTTTTTTCCTCCTCTTTTTCTTCACCGCTGTGAGTTTTTCCTCACTTGACTGTATTTTTTTTTCCTCCTCTGCCATGTACTCTCTCTTTGTGTTTTCTCCTTCTTCTTCTTCCTCAGCAGCGTAATGGTGTGAAAATAAGTGGATAATTTATTATTGACTACATAATTTACAGTGTGGCCAAAAGTATGCGGACAGCCCCATGGATGGAATCACCTGTTTATAGAGGCCTGAGGGCAACAGTTTTATGATCCCATTGAGATCCCACTCCTGTGCTGGATTATCACTGCCTGGCCATTTTTTAAAATGCTGATTCCATTAAACACAGCTTTTAAACAGTATGTTTTCCCACAAGGCCCTTGACCATCTTTGAAAAGCTTGGTTCTCAACTTTATATCTTCTTAGGGGCTCCATAGCTCTGGGCCTCCTTTGTGTGCATCAACTTGTGTTAATTTAAATGAGAATGTGTGCATATATACACCACTAAAGCACAATATAACCAAGCATAAAAGTGAATCAGGTGTCAAAATCCAATTTTAAAATCGCAGACTTTGAGTTTTGTGATTACATGTTACAAACTGTGCAAAGCAGCTGGAGCAAGAATTAGCTCCTTCAAGTCTGAGGCCATGGATCTTAGTTACATTTTGGGGAGAAGCTGCTGCCTTAAATGAAGAAGTTAAGTACCTCAGGTTCTTCATCTTCCTTGTCTTTTTCGTGCGTACAGAGAGAATGGAGCAGGAGATGAACAGATCAGAGCAGCTGGCATTGATACAGACACTGTTCTGTTCTCTTGTGGTAAAGGGAAGGTTGAAGCAAAAGGTGATTCGAGCAATTTATTCTACGCTCCAACCTTTTTTTCTATGGCCACAAGCTGTGGGTGGTGACCGAGAGAATAAGACCATGGCTGGGTGGTTGGGCTTACCCTTAGAGAGGATGAGAAGCTCGGTCATTTAATAGGGCGTCAGAGTAGAACTGCTTTTAGTACAATAGGAGCAGGTTGAGGTTGGCTCAGGCATCTGTCTGTCTGTCTCTGGGTCTGTAATGCCTCCTAGATGCCTCCCACTTGAGATGTTTTGGGCCTGTCCAACCAAAAGGTCACTCTGGGGCAGACCTAGCATACGCTGGAGAGATTATGCCTGCCTACCTGTGCGATTCCCTGGAAAAACAGTGGCAAGGCAGAGGGAGTTCTGGACAGGTTTGCTTAGGCAATCCAGACGACATGAGCAATTAAAATAGATGGACGTTACAAATTTCAAAATCAATTTAAATAAATTATCACAAAACAAAACTGGGGCTTGTTTGGGAGAAACAGTGGTTTAAAGGGGGCACAGCAGTTCATTTACATGCCTTGTTGCAGGGAATGTGCACCTTAATTGTAATTGCACTTGTTGAATTCTTTTGCAAGTGACCAAAATGTGTGTATCGAAAAGTGACAACATGTTGAACTTTGTATTTAGAATAATTGGGGTCTGGACAAACAGAGGCAGTTACTCAGTTTGCCTCAGACTACACGGTCTACATACTTTCATGTACTTTTGATGCGGGTCTACATTTTTATAGCTGGTCTGGGCAGCTTAGTTCTTATAAAGGTTCATCTTAAAGCCAGAGCTTACAGTGATATTTTATAAACTAATGTTCTTCCAACTTTGTGTCAACAAAGAAAGGAACAGCAATCAATGTGCCAAACACATGTACATCTTTATTGTCCATGTGTTGAGTTTTAAAAAATCAACATTTCTGTGATTTCTTACCTACAAGAACAACACTGTTGCAACTGGTAATGGCTCCCGTTACCATTTTTAGTTGATTATGTTTAGAAAGGTAAAACGTTTGTCCAGCGATCATAGTGGAAACAAATAATTCGATGAGGCTTTTTTTTTCCTGTTTTAATTAGGACTGGATTACCCTCCTGAGGGGACTTGGGTCAGAAATGAGTCATTGGGTGTCGACTAATCCCGACTGTAAATGTCAATTTAATATTTCTTTAGACACCCAGAAGTGAACCGGAACTCTAGATATGAATTGATTAGTGAATTTATTAATCATTAGATTGGGAATAAAATAAGCTGTCAACAATTTCAATAGCTGATTGATGGTTTAGGTCCTTTTTAAAAGAAAAACAAGCCTAAAAGGTCACTCGTCACAAATGTGAATATTTGCTGGTTTCTCCAGTTTGATGTCGTATTAAATTTAACTTTATTAGGTTTTAGACAGTTACTCACACGTAATAAGCAGTTTGGATATTTTCTTATGTCGTCTGACATTGTATGCAATGAACAATCATTTTCTTTCTTAAAAACATTCTGCTATTAAGATTTACTAACTGCCAAGAATTCAATTATGTTGTTCACCCCTCTACTAGACCAGGACCCCAGGATGGACCAGGCCAACTAGTCATAGATGATATTCAGCAGTGCCAATTTCCTACAAATTTCATTAAATTATGTAGACCTAAGTAATAAGAAGCTATGGGTCAAAGGGCACCTGGTGGTCTCTTTGGGCAGCTGCCAGATTTACCCAGATCCAGCATCACTTTCCACATGACAACTGCAGCAAAATAATAATAAAACAACCTAATATATACTTTGGTTTATAAATATCAGATTAATGTTCATTACAGTGTACAGTACATGAGCTCAAGGTGACGCTATCACCTGTCCGACATATGCTGGAAAGCATGAAACCAGAAGTGTTGAGTCTTTTACAGCAGCAGATTAATGCTCAGGTCCATTTACTTTTGGCTGTATAGTGTATGCATGACCTCTTGCAGGCCATTGGTGCACTGTATGGCAGTTAGCCAGAAAAAGAGACACAAATCAATTATATATACATCAGTTTAAGTGAAAAGGTTTGAGTAAAAAAAGGTTCATAAAGCTTTAACTGCACTGTCTCTCTCTCTAGTTTCCTTTTCTGTATGTAAACATGCAATTTTTCTTAATTTCTTTTGCTGTCCCCTCCCCTCAAATCCTCCCCTTCTCTGTCTCCCGGGTAAAGAAACGAGCTGGCAATATAAGTGTTATTCATGGCTTGGACAGAGGGTGAGTTTTACTGCAGGTAGATAAAAAGATATCGTCCTTCTGCTGCTGTCTACATGCACTATGTACACTGTCGTTAATATGTGATGTGCTTCTCTGCAGCAAATAGAGGTGCAATTAAGATACCGCAACAGTGTCGCTTCAGCGTGAAGAAAAAGAGTAAAATATAAGTAGTGTACTTTATGTAGTACAGTCGGAAAGGCCTGTAGGCAGCTGAGTGTCAGTATATGGAAACCAGTACAGTATCAGTTTGGTGTTTCTACAAAATGCAAATATGTACTGGTCACTTCTGATTTATTACACTATCAGAAATTTCATGTTTTGAAAAACGATCTATTTTTATTATTTGTTCTATTTAGGTTTTAGGGAAATCTTTCTAGACAGTTTTCCACCAGCTAAAGGTGAATATACAACAGAAATGTACTAAATTTTACACACTGAACCCCTTGTGAAGCACTTTTAGCATCGATTAAAGGTTTAGTGCTAACCCGTCTTTTTATGGTCCACCTAAATGAAAATGCATTGGGTAGTTTACACTTCCATCAATTGTGATGAATTTTGATTAAACAGTTAGCCGTTATCAAATCGCTGAACTGTCGGACAGCATGTTTTTAAAATTTTCTTTATCTTTTTTTATCCTCTGCTGCTTTGTTTTCCCCGTGTTATATTTACAAGAAGCTGGATTTGTCAGATACATTTTTAAATGCAGATATAACTGTTTGTGAGGCATAACATGCACTTTAATTACCTCACATTAACAGATGTATAGTGCATGGGTCTGACGTTTGAACCGAGTCAATTACACTTGATCTATCTAAAACACACCTAAATAGGGGACATTTCTACTCATGGTTAATACAGACTGAGTCAAAAACTTACTTATAGATATATATCAACCAAAAATTAGGGGACTGATCCAGTATTCGAACCAGAACCTTTCTGGTGGAACAGCAGTAATGGACAGAACATGATTCACCACCAATTAAGTAGCAAAATCTGACATTTTCCTGCACTTCAGCAGTTCAAACTCTGCTTAAATGGACACAGTTAATTTTTCTGACACATCACATGATCGGAGCGAGTCCACAGGAATCCACTTGGGAGTCACAAATAGTGATACACAGATTTAAAACCTGTGGCGATAGAGAGAGACTCGACCCAGTTACCTGACTGAACAGAATCTAGACTCAGGTTCCAGGCTGGACTTAGTTAGAAGAAGCGGATCTGTGAAGTCATCTACTCCAGCATTTAAAGTTGAATGACTGACCCCAGTATGTTCTGCTTTTGGGTTTCAAGGGTTCTGCAGGTTTAGTCAGAAATGCTTCACACATATAGTTCAGAAGCTAATGAGAAAGAATGTTAGCTAAACAATGATTTCTGTGATTTCAAAATGGACATAAGTGCCACTGCAGGAATCTTTTTTTTTTTCATTGACCAATGCTGAGTTCTTCTAAACTCTCATTCCAACAGGTTTAATTATCACCATGAAAAAAAAAAAAGGCTCCCGATACCAAATAGAGTCTTTGCCTAATGCTAAAAATATAGTGGTAAAGTTAGCAAGAGGAAAAAAAGAAAGAATGATGTAAGAAAAGAGATGATAGCAGCATCCAGAGAAGCAATGGAAGGCCACAACCTCAAAGAATGAAAAAACAGGTCAGTGAGGGCAGCGGCAAGGCGGAGCACGAGGAGCGACGAGAAAACAAACCCCAGGAACGAGGCAAAGTGAAACAAGTGGACGAGGATAGCGGCGTGGAATCAAGTGAAAGCAGAAGAAAGGCAGGGAAATAAAGGAGGAACGGAGCGAGGAGGAAGGACAATGGTTGTGAGGGGAGGAGGAGGAGGAGGAGGAGGAGGAGGGCTGGGAGAGATGGAGTGGTAAAGGATGGAGTGTGGATAGAGAGCAGAGGGGAGGACAGGAGGGAGGAGGAGGCGGCGGCGGCGGCGGCGGCGGCAGGGCGTGTTTCTATGTGTAAGCGTTTCCTTCAGCCGGGGTGATTGAGCACCTCTGCCCTGAACTCTGGGTAATGAGCGGAGAGAAAAGGGAAAACTTCTGCCCTGGAAACTTCCCAAATTATTTAGAGGCTTATGGTGGCGGGAAAAAAAAAAAAAAAAATTACAATATGCACAATCCACCTTCTCGATACCGGATGAAAAATAATGAAATTCTTTGTGACAGCCCTTCCAACCTCTAGCTGTATAATGATTTTTTTTGTCCCCCCCCACCTCTCCTCTCCACCCACCACCCCTCCACCCTCCATCCTGGCTGGATCTCTCTCTCTCTCTCCCTCTCTCTCTCTCCCTGAGCCTGTAGTATCCGGGTACATCTGTTTTGCATGAGATGCATAAAATGACAGGACTTAGACAGCCACTGCATCTAGTGACAAAGATTACTGTCAGCCACCTTCGCCAGTTAATACATCATTGCCACTGGTCCGTTCCCTGCCTCTGTCTCCTAGCGACAGCCTATCCCTCGGCGAGGCCCTAGCCATGTGATGAACCCCCCACCAACTCAAAGCCACCACCCCCCCCACACACACCCGCCTCCCGCACTCCCAACACACCTCCCTCTGCTACTCTTCAGCTTACCTTTTACATTAAAAAGAAAAAAAAAAGAAAAAAAAGAAGAAGGGGAACTGCTATTTTCAACTTTACATTTTTATCGTATTACCATAAAATATTGGTGAGAGCACAGCATCGGCATTCATATCTGAGGAATTTGATTCTGCCGGTGATTATGCCGTGTTTAGACTTGTTAATGTGCAGCTGCATGAGAGAGAAGAAAGTGGGGGCAGAGGTGGGGGAGAGAATAATATTTGCTTTTGGATATTAGTTTTTTTTTTTTTTTCTCCCCCTATTAGATACAGGACATAGAAACTTTTAAATGGTGCAAGAAAAGCAGGAGGGGTAAGGAGAGGCAGGGAAGAGTGTGTGGGGGGAATAACCTCTTAACATGCAAATGGTACACGGGGTTATCTGATGGTCCGCTGGTTAGAAAATGGTTGCTTTGGTTGTTCTCTCTGCTTCTGAATACATATGGAGCGATACAGAAAGAGGGCCTAAGGTGTGGTTGTATTGTGGGTGTATGTATTGACTAAAATTCAGCAAGTATGATACTGTTGAGGCCAGAAAACAAGTTTATTCTCAGGAAGTCAGAGGTCACTCAAGCAAATACTGCGATTTCCAACATTTACATACGTTTATGTGAGTCTACAAAGAAACATCTGACTAAAATCTCTTTTTCATGTAAATGAATGCACTAAACAGACTTTAAATTAACTTTCCTTGATATATATATAATAAAAACAACTTGATAATACACCTTGTGTCCTGCTCTATGGTGTGAACAGTGAGGATTTTACTACCCAACCCCAGTGAAAATTAAACGAAAAACTACTCAAGTGGGGAAAGAAATTATGAATGGAATGGTTTTAAATTTGTCGATTTTCACAGCAATGGTTGAATGAATTCTAAAATATATATGTGAATGGGGAAAACTAAATTGACTTAATAATATAAAATAATTGCAACATTTAATTTCAGTGTGACCTCAGGAACCTTTTACAATGAGGTTCTTCTAGAAATACCCAATGATTGATAGATTTGTAGAGGGGGAAGCTCCAGGTAGACATAACCTCACAATCTTGGTGCCACTGGAGTCACAGTTATCGTCTCAGCACCTTATACTCCATTGGCTGGGCAGGGGGGTAAATATGTGAGCCACAGTTTGTTCGTACGTCCAGGACAGCTTCCTTAGTAAAGCAGCGCTTATGGGGTGGGCAATCTGAAATTCTTCCCAACCAATGTTTCCTGCAGACTGACTGAGTTGTGATGGTCTCATCTGCATCTTCAATGAGTCTTGTGGAGGGACCCCAAATCCACAGTCTTGAACTTCACTTGGTGACGGTGTTTCTTGTGCTGTTCTCCAGGAGATCTGCTGCAACCTGGAGGGATCTGATCAGAACCTGCGGCAGGTGGAGAGCTGGTGGAGTTCTTCTACGTCAAGTTCACTGAGCCTGCAGAGAACAGGATGTAGAGATTCGTGGACTTTATCTTTAGATTCAGGTGACAGGTTTTGTCTCCATACAACTAATCACATGGTCACATGAGTTCAACTAGGTCTGTGTAGGTACAACTGTAATTCAGATTGTGGATTGGGGTTCTGCCCCATTCTGCTCTTTTGGCCTACGATGCTTCCAGTTCTGTTTGTTTCCTTGTTTGCTTGTGTATCAGATAAAATGTGCAACCAGATTTTTTGGAAAGTGAGACCATGAGCTATTGAACTATTAGTTATCTGCTGGGCAGTGGATACCTACGAACCACTATTCTCTCGTGAAACCACCAAACTGTAACCAACCAGCATGACCAGACAGACTGTGTTTCATCTGAACCCTGACCCCCCATGTTCCCTTCTATCCATGAAGGTATAAACGCCATAAACAGTGTAGAAACCCACAAATTTACAACTCTGCTGTAAGACCAAAATAAACAACCTTGTATTGTGTGTTTAAAAGTCATCTGGGAGAACAATGACATTATTTCTGTCACCATCACCAGACCAGTGTTGGGAAATGTTCAAAATTCTTGCTTCCAACTCATAAAAGTTCTAAATGTGAGTGAATGACAGCCTTTAAACAAGGAATCAGTGATGGTGTTAGTATTATTTTATTCCTATTTAGAGAGGGACGAACAAGTCAACTCAACTGGTTCGGTAGCACAACAACAACCATGCTGCATCCATGTTAGTCCGAGCAGCACCAGGAGACGTCTTCACCGAATGTGCCGTTGAAAAATAGCAGCAGGTTGCTTTTTTTTATTAGTTAATTATTGTTATTAATTTAACAGAGTTGCAGGTTTCAGAAAAAACTTCAATTTCAACAGAATATTATTCGATTTGTGCGAGAATAAAACAAACCACGTGTGTTTCCGATTCAATAAAAAGAAAGAATTAACACGTTCTATTGTCAGAATGCGGAGCTCCAGTGGAGAGAGGTGTTTCTTTAGTCCTTATTTCTGCGTGCCCGACTTATTAATGCCGCTAACCTGTAATCACAGAACTGTACACACACGTACAAACAGTGATCCCTGCTGTGTGATGCTTAGGAAGTGTTGGGACAAGACAACAAAGAGAGAGAACGGCTTTTTATTTCACTGTCCTTGTTCTTACTCCTTTGTCTTCTGTTCCTCTGTTCTCATTCGCTCTGGATTTTTTTTTGCTGTTTTTATTGACTCACGCTGCTTCTCTCTTGTCATTATTTCTACCTTTTTTCCTTCTCTCATCCCTCTCTTTTTTTCACCCCCCGCCCTCCTCCCCTCCACTGACATTGTAATGTTACTGCACACGACTTTATCTCGCCTGAAAAGGTGAAGCCATGAATGATCTCTCCAATTTAAAAGCACTCAACCCTCACGCCGCCTGAAATGAATATTTTGCATATATTCATGCAACAATGATTCAATTTGAGAATATTATTTGCAAACAGTGGCTGAATTCTCCGCAGCATTAATAACGGAGCGGGGAGGCCGATATCACCGGGATGAAAAATGTATTTATTCTGACATGTTTAGAATGAACCAGCGCGATTAATTAAAAAGTAAACAATAAAGAGAAGAGTCAGATGGAAAAAGAAAGATGGGACGAGTCGGTCAGGTGACAACTGACTTATTGGAGGCTGTTTGACTGTGGAACACGACTCTGTTACTGCCGGAAATGTTTTTTTGTGGACTTTTTAGCCAAAAGGAGGAGAAATTGTGATTCCTGGAATGCTCATTGTTTCTTAATAAGATGACTTACTTTCTACATGATAAGTGAACCAAAAATGTCTGAATACTAATATTTGGAGCTTGAAAATATCTTGTACTGCTTTAACACACTCTTTATGTTGGGGAAAAAAAACAAGTTATTTAAATTCCCAAGGTTGTCAAACCCCGGCTGAGATTTCCACGACGGCACACGTTTACAGCTCGTCACAATTAGTCTCCAAGTAAATGCACAAGTTCTGCAGTTACGTGCTGCAGTTGAGGGAGATGGGGATTAGAGCAGATCCATAAGCGAGCTTTTTCTGTTAAAACAAACATCTGTTCTTTGTTTTCTCTTGGTGAACTCCCGTCAGTTTGGAGGAACACAGTGAAATGCAGCGCGGGGTAGCCTCTGAGCAGCAGAAAGGAAATAAAAAAGCTTATGAACAAACGTACCTGGTGCTTTTGGAGGCTGCACTTGGTCGATGTGCACAGTAGTTGGACAGTGGTGTCACACGTGGGACCTTTAAATCGAGTTTTAAGCCTTTCAGGGGCTGCAGGAGACGACCTGCTTAAATCAGAGTATAAAAGTTTTTAAATAAACAAAACATGAACAGATTGATTAGATACCAATAAACAGCAGGACAAAGCAACACAAAACTAACATAATCGCATTGACACTTTGATCTTGGTGAGGCCTTTCCTGACCCCTTCTACTAACTGTGCCCATCACAAATACATTTCTAACGCTGATGCATCAATGCATTCATTTCATAGTTACATCATTTATCCAGTGAGCTGTAACTGAGAGGTCAGGTTCATTAGGGTCACACACTAAATCTTTAAAACACTTTAACTGCTCATTTATTTATCAAGTACAGTCATTTAAATGAAATGATCAGAGCAGTCTGAATGGGGAATGTCTCCTTAATGGAGCTGACAACACCTAAGATGTGTCAGGAGGTCCTGAACAGACACTAGCAGTGTTTCCACTTTAATTGTCAAGTAATCTGAAGTAAATGCTCAAAGTTTTGCAAGGAGAAATTTAAAAAAATTGTCTTCGGAGCAAATAAACTAAGTTGTGTTGCAGTGGAGGTATAGGCTACGGTACGCATGGCTGTAATAAACACAGCAGAAGAAGCTGTAAACAAAACCAGTTGTTTTCCAACTGCTGTAAAACCTTGAAGAAGAAAAATTGAGAGGAAAAAATGGAGAAAAGTCTTCAAGAATTGTTCTAATTCGTGCAAGCTGTAACTATTCTTTTATGTCAGCTGGCATTGGTTCTGTTTCATGCCAACAAGAGGCGAAAAAATAACAAAAGAAACCAAAGTGGCCATTCGAGGGAACTGCAGCTCTGGAGATATCAGTGTTAATTTCATTTCTCAAGCCTGAATGTAATGTATTGTGCAAATCGTGCAAATATCATGTATATATGATACTGAACATATAAATTCTTGCCTTTTTAATGGAACACGCTTTGATGCTTTTAATGCATTCATGTATGTGCGCATGATGTCACCGCGGAATAAGTTTACAGTCGTGATAGTTAGTAGGATTATATAAAGAGGATTACTGATCACTTAAATTAGTAAATAATTTAGTCGTAACATTTTGCAGCGCAATGATCTAATCCTACTTTTTCTCTACTGGAAGCAGGAACATAGTAGGCTGCGTGCCAGTGTGTGTGTGTGTGTGTGTGTGTGTGTGTGGGCTTTACAGAAGTTCTCTCAGTGTGAATCAGTTTCCTGTGTCATTAGTCTAGATCCACTCTAATGATGGTCCCACTGGAGCGCCACTTCACACACACACACACACACACACGAACACACACACACACACACACACACAAGCTGAAATCCAGCCTGTGTTGAGTGCGACAGATATGAGAGGCTGTGGTTGCATATGCGAGCATATGTATGTAAATTCCCTCATTTATGGCATTATCTGGAGGAGGTATTGTCTCTCCAACGTAATGTATGACTGCCAGGGAAACATGAAAGAGACAGAGAAAAAGAGAGAGACTCATATGCATGCAGAGAACCGATACGCCATAACATATAATGACAGTTCCCGCATGTGGAAGAAGAAACAGGGAGGCAAATGAGAAAGAGAATTAGAGAGTGAGAAAGTAGTGAGACAGAGAGATGAGAGAAAGAGAGAGGCAAATTGAAGAGGCATGGAGAGAAGATGAGGAAGAGAGGAAAAAGAGCAAAATAGGGCCCGACTGATTTGGGACTTTTCAAGGTGAAGAGATTTTTTTATTTTTTGGATTAAAGATGCTCAATTTTTTATCCCAGTAAGACCAATTTGAGGCTCATAAAGGTGTAAAAGCCTGCACCGTGTCACGACGGAGGTACAACGCACTGAGAGCACAAGAACTTGTTTTAATAAAAGGCCAATAACAGGCATCTAAAAAAGCCAGTTGAAATATTGGCCTGCCCCGAGATTAAATTGGGAAACAAAGGGAGCAAAAGAAAGAAGCGGCTGGATGTGGAAAACTGGGGAAGGTGTGTGATCGAGGCATAGAAACCAAAAAAAAAAAAAAGTGTGCATGTGTAAATGAGCACAGGCATGTATACGTGCACAAGCATTGTGTGTATCCTGAGCCCGAATAAAGAGAAAGACAGCGTCTGGCTTTGAAAAATGGCTAGATGGGATAATATGACTAGCTCAGCCTTTTGGAAGATTCTAAACAGAGAGCGAGAGAGAGCGAGAGAGAAAGAGGGAGAAGACCTGTATTTAGGTATAGAAACAATCATAGACACACATTCAAAAGCTTCAAGTCCATCCAGATGTGGTCTTTTTAAACAAATCTTGACAAAATCAGCGATTAGAATTTTCATTACGTTTCACATGTGGCATCATGTGTTCACCACGTTTCCATTGCACTCAATTTGTTTTTATTTTATTGATTGATTTATTTATTTTTACTTTGCAGCTTTAACACCTCAATCAAAACTTTTTTTTTTTTTTTCACTTCCTGCATTTCCGCTCTGGTTTTTATTGCCAAAATTAAAAATGCATAACGTGGTCGTTGTGATGTCAAGTGCACCAAATGGGAAATAAATGTATTTTCATGATTGACTTTTACTTGTAAATGCTGTCACTGACTTATATCCTTAAAGATGCAGTTTGATATGTTGGAAAATGTTGTTTATTTGCAATCTTTTAAGAGTAAGATGAGAACACACAGCAGTATTGAGGTTAAGCCTGTACATAGCTTAGCTTAGCTTAGCTTAGCTTAGCATAAATACTGAATGTAGAGGATAACAGCCTGGTTCTGTCCAAAATTCTAAAATGTGATTCTCAGTTCCTTTAACCTTACTTATTTCTTTTATGTGCTAGTTTTTATGCAGTAATTTGTGCACACTATGTTAGATAAATATTAAAGAAAGATCTGAATGAAATGTTACATTGTATGTGTTTCAATATATAAAACACATAAATTCCTGCTTTTAATCTAAAAAATGACATCGGTCACCCAGCTTTCAGGAACAGAAATCAAAAGGAGAGGAGGCAGAAAATGAAGAGGTGAACACGCTGACAAAGATGCTGATAGTCAGCCTGAGGACAGCATTGACCTGACTCTCACAGCCATGTGGTCTCATAAAAGGAACTTGGAGGGAAATTATCATTCTACATGTGAATGGACGAACGGCGTGATGTGCGTTGTGACCCACAGCAGCGGAGCGACTTAATAACACTGTTGTCATGTCAGAAAAGACTTTGAAGTTAGTTCCATACACAAGGCTTGTTTGAATGTTAATAGGAATTTTGGCACTGCAGGAAAAAAAAAAAAAAGAATAATTCTACTGCCGTTTTGATTTGTCAAGGCAGGAAGGTGCAATTAATAAAACTAATGATGACTCCATTCCAATGAAGTGTCCCAGTAAACCTCATGTTGGAGTCAGAAAGCTTAATAGTGGAGCCCTGCAGTGGGAGCGTCACCACGGAATGCAGCCGTCATTAATTATTATTATTAATTACACCTCTGCAGCTCCTGCTATGACGTGTTAAAATGTCTCCTGTAGAAAAAAAAAAAAAATGTCTGTTAGACCTGAACTGAGAGATGTTGCAAAAGTGACTCAGAGTTTCTGTAATGAAAACATAAAACCAAGACTGGATGACCTTAGAATCTACATACCATTTGGGAATATGTGACTCAGTTAGTCCTAAAATTGTTAGTTGTTTGCACCACTGAAATATAATACCAACTGTGATGGGGCCTCCGTCTCCTGTTTTTTCTATCCTGTGGTAAAGTTGTGTTTTATTAGTTTTTATTGTCTTAAGCTATTATCACATAGAAAACAGTACAGATGGGAATAACATAACTTTCACTGTGAATGTGTCTAACAATTATTTTCTTTGAATGATTATTTGGTTTATAAAGTCTCCAAAATTTGTGGAAAAAAATTCCTGCTTTCTGAGTGCTTGGAGAAATAACAAAAGTGCTTCATATATTTAGGGGTCAAACGTGTTGGGAACTTTTGAACTTCAACTGAAAAGGATTGACGCAACTCGACTTGAGATATTTGAAACCCTTCCCTCAGTTAGATATAACAAAACATAGTTGTTCAGGTTAAAAGGTAAAAGTAAGTTTTATTAACTCCTGAAAAGCTGACATTGTGAAATACAATATCCAACATGCCCCTGCGCTGATCATAAATTTCACCACAACATCTGCATTTTGAAGCCAAAGTGTCACTGCAGAGCTGAAACCACCGTTTTACTGTTATCATTAAAACATATTGGTGATAATGTCATGTGCGGACCCGCCACATTTAAGCTAAAATCTACACAAAAGTACCAGAAAAGGAAAATCTGTGATTGTGGTTTGGACGCTTTGACCTTTGTGGTTTTGTCAGAGTATTATCACCAAGTTGATTTCCAGGAGCTCTGTGAAATCCTGCAGTGGTTTTCCACATTCATTTGGTTTGCTGGCTCATATGAGAACATGACACTCTGACCAAAACCTGTTTTGCTACATTTCCAAAGCAGCTGTAGACCAACGCTGTACGATCCAGTCATTGTCCCAAGTAGGTACTGGGTATCGTAAGCTTCACAAGCTGTAGGTCTGTTAAGAGATGCCCCCCTTGAAGAATTTTTATCCGAGCCAAACCGAGGAAGGAGCTGACTGCCTCCTGTTACCGTGGTCCATTAAAAACTGCCTCCCATACTGGAACTGAAAATATAATATGTCTTCTGATTGAAAAGTTGGAAACTGCCGTATGGAAGTCGCACCAGCATGTGGAACCTTACATTTCTGCATTTAGATAAACTTTGTCAGGTTGCAACAGCCCCACTAGTGCTGATCTTTGATGGACCTGAGCCCAAAATGAAAGATGACCTGTGATGCATCACTCTGCTCCAGTGTTGAGGCTGTGGTATTGATACCACAGGACCCCTCAGAGGTCTTGGACAGGTGATGCCTTTGTGAGTTGGAGCTGCTTTACATTATTCTGGGGTTGTCGTGACATTTGGTGAATTTGGCCACGTTCTGGTCTGACAAGGCTAAAAGCTCAGATTCAGTTTTCTTGACAGTTTGGTTTCATTTACCTTCATTTTCACATGCTTGAGTGGAACGCCTTTGAAACAATGCAGATCCAAACTGATAGAGTACAACTTTGACTTGCCACTAAAACATCAACTCCCACTCGGATCGGAAGGTTTCACTTCTTCACTTTAAGGCATCTCCTCATTTACATGCTCCGTAAGTGTGTAGCTGCAGGTTCTCACTCCCTCAACAGAACGCCTCGAAAGAGCATGGCCGCCTGACGTGTTTGCCAGTGTTTACCACTGTGTATGGCACGGCGCGCAGTCCGGACTGTCATTCATACTTACACTGTAAATATGGGAAGCAGTGTAGTGGAAGGGATCTGAAAATTACTCCGCCGCGTGCCTCGGTGACGAAATTAATAAACGGAGGCATGGGAGCAGAACGGGTTTTGACAATGCAAGTCTCTCTCTCCTTCTCTCTCTCGTCCCATCCCTTTCTTCTCAGCCCTGCTGTCCTATTTTCCTCTCCCTCTCTCTCGACTGTGGCCTAATAAGGCTCAATTACACGGAGGCTCTTTCATTCATTATAGGCATGGGCCCCGGCTTCTCTTTGTGGACTCCTAATAAATACTAACACAGAGAAATAGCCGGGGCCTGGGCTTACTTATGAACCCGTTAATAACCGGGTGCCGTTGCTGTGATGGAAACAGCTTTCTCAGCAGCCTGTCTGGCCGCCACAAAAACACGAACACACAATGGATAGGAGTAAAAAAGAGGGAGCTAACGCTCTAGTTAGCCTCTGAGACAATGCTTTGGCAAACGACAAGCGCCGGCAATTAGCGCATCCATGACGCGGGGGTAACCCTATACATCTTTGTCTGTTTCAATCACGGGGAGACGCCACTCATGGTAAGAATTAGGGCCAAGGATGCCATCAATTTCCCTTAACCTGTTTTATATTGCTCTGTGTAGGTGAATGCATGATAGATTGTTTTTGTCAGCCTATTAAAAGTGATGTTAGATGCGTTAACAGCAAAGGTTGGAATGCACCCGCCGGGTCTGGAGGTGGTGGATACGCGTTTGTGTTTGCATCGCTGCGCGTTTGGGTGGCGAAAAAATATGCCCATTCTCGCAATTTATGTCCCTCTCACTCGCTTCCTCTCCCATGACAGACCCTGATATCTAATGCAAATCACACTCTATACCACAAAAGACTTTCAGCCTGCTTCTGTCCATAACATCATTGGCGGATACACACCCCTCCTCTCCACACAACAGCTCAATCTGCCCTCGCAGAGCCTGTACACTGTCATTGGGAATCAGACAGACAGGCTCTTTATGGCGGTCTTTACGACTCCGACTGAAATAACTGTATTCCCCGGTGGGAGATAGAGTGGTGGTGGGAAATGTAACTGTATACATTTACTACAGTGAGAGAAGGAGGGAGAGAGCGTACGTAAGATGAGAGATGTCCCACACTGGTCAGTCAGAAGGACTATATTCACACAAAACAGCCTCCCATCTTTCTTTTCCTCTCTCGCTCTCTCTCTCTCTCATAAAGCTTTTCTCTTTCGGACACATTTCATCCGTCCATCTCCTTCCTCTCCCTTCCGCGTCTTTGTCCATCGTTTCTCGCAGGTTTAAACCAGCAGCCGTGGCAGAGATTGCCATCCGTGGTTGTCTTGCGAGATGAAAGATGGCACGGCTGTGGCGCTCGGGGACGATCGCACCCTCCGTGACACACACATACACACTCTTTCTCTCCCTCACACCCACGTACGTCCCGCTCTTTCATTCGCCGCCGAAATGGTCCCTGCCTGGGCTAATTTACATAATACACTTCTGACACCTTTACTTTATTCATCAATCACACCCAGGCAGCTTCTCCAGGTCCGGGCTTTTGTCTGAGCATGTCTGTGGCTGTGTAAGGCTCGGCACAAAAGATTAATTTCACAGCTTTTTTCCCCCCCTCTTCTTCTTCTTCTTCTTCCTCTTCTTCCTCCTCTTCTTCTTCTTCTTCTTCTTATTTCTCCTCCCTCCTTTCCTCTGTCCCTCTGCCTCCCCCCTCATCTTTGTCCTCCTCCTTTCTCGTTCATCCCTCACTTTCATTTCACAGATACAAAGGCAGCAGAATGACAGCAGCCAGATAATGAAAACAACAATGCAAGCATTTTTTTTCCCTCTCCTTTAACTCTGGCAGGTCGTATTCCTAGATTCTCTCAACAGTGTATTATTCCTCTCTTTCGCTCTCACCCCCTCCCACTGTCTCTCCATCTTGTTCATCCTCTTCCTCGTCTGCACCTCCGCCATCTGTTTGCAGTTTTTTTTTTCTTTCATCTTCATCATCCCTCCATACTGTACTTTGGGCCGACCAGGAACAGATTCCCTGTCAGTCCTCATCCTGCTCTCCCCCACCTGTCCAAGTTCCTCTTTCTTTTGTGTTTGTTGTTCGAATCGAAAACCCGATTCTTGCTTAGCGGTGGCGGGAGATTGAAGTTTTTAAACTCGTGAAAAAAAAAGGGAGAGGGGAAAATAATAAATCATCATATGTGATTAAAACAATGAACACAGCGTGTTGTTTATTAGTTCCCTCCGTCGTTATCGACCTGCAAGTGTGTCTCACATTTCAATTACCTGAAATAAATGAAATAGGGCTTGGAAATCTCACGCTTGTTCGTCAATGGAGATGAGAGGGCAACTGTCGCTCAGATATCAATTTTTGAACAGATGGGTTGCCATGAGGGGCCATATCTCCCTTTCAATTAAAAATCTGAAACAGTCATTGTCTTAACTGTCATGCAAAAACACACAGATGGGTTTTGTTTGCGTCCATGTCGGAGTGAGCCTTTTCTTTTTCTACTCAAGTTGCTCATTGGCTACCAGTGGACATCTGTGGTTGTAGTGGGTGACTCCCAGCTCAGAACGGGCTGCAAAAGAGCATTCAAGCTTTTGCACGTTAAAAAAAATAAAAATAAAAAAAAACAAGGAAAATAGAAAAACAAGCTGGGAAGATCCAGGTGAGGGAATGTCTCTGACCCCGAGGTCAAAGCGAAACAGGCGTGGAGTTTGCACACCTGGGTGTGAGCGTTCCCTCGACCCCCCTCAGTCTTTGCCCTTGCCCGGTGCCCCTTCAGCCCCTCCCCCACTTCTCACACTGTGTGGCATCTGAACCCAGCCAACAGGATAATTAGCCCCAGAGGCCAGTTTAGCAGGATGGAAAACAGCATTTCACTGAGTCTTCTGCACCAAATAGCAGTGGAACTGTGTTGGCATCAACATTGCTTGTTGACCCCTTACTTACTTCCATTCCTGTTTGTCTCTGTGAGTCCGGGCCATGATCCTATAGTGCCTATCAGTTACAGTGAGAATCAGATTTATGTCCGTGGAAGCCTGGGGACGAACCCTGCAGTTTGACCCGGGGCTGCAGTCCAACACAACAGGATGAACTGATGAACCAATTAGTTGATCGAAGACTTCATTAAATATAAAGTCCACTTTTCTCTGATTTATCTCACACTGAGCTGATTTTCTTTGGGATTTGGATTGTTGGTTGGACAAACCCGACACATGAAGCGCCCCCTTAGACTTACACATATAGTGACATTTTACATACTAAACCATGAATCAGTTAATTGAGAAAAAAATATTTTAACAATGTAAATAAGAAAGAAAAAACAAAAATAAAGAAAGCTCCTCAGTGCAGTTATATAATAGTAATAAAATATCTTGCACATTTTGTTCATGTGATGCATTATGACACAGTTCTTGGTCATTAACTTTGAATTTCATACCATTGCTTGTGATAATTTTCCAACAAAAGCTCGTTGTTTGACTTCTTCTGTATTGACCGAATGTGGTCACCTTGTATTTAGAGGCATTGTTCTTGTTTTTTTATTTTTTATTTTGCAGTATGTACCTGATTCTTCCTCATGTCCTCTCTTTACTAACTCAACAAATATCCCAGCATGCAAGAAATTAATAAATAAATATTTGAAACACAATTATAGGATGTGCATTAATTGACAAAACTGGCTCAATAACATTTAATGGAAAAAAAAAGAGGTTGTAATATCAGTAGAAGTAAGCAATAAGAAGTGTGTCTTACTGATGCTGATTAGCATTTCCGCTGATCACTCACTTCAGCAGGCCTGATAGCCAGTGACTGTGTTTCGGTCACAGCACATTGTGGACTCTGAATGTCCACAATGTCAGTTCACCTCCATGAAGCGTTCTCCACAAAACACCTCAGGACAGCTTGGAGGGCCATTTTTTTTCTTTTCATGAAGTTAACATTGGTCAAACAATACCTGGTCGGTCATCAGGCATTGTGTTCAGAAATATATAAAGACATGAATATTTGGCACCAATGTGAGACATAGTTTAGGGTCAGAGTGAAGGTCCTTGTGTGGGATCCAATCTCACGACAATCATCTTTTACAGTATGTTCTTTAATTAAGCAACTGGATCGACAAGAACGCTTAAATAATGTGAAGTGATGTGAGTCAGGTAGGGAGCTACATAATGTTGTAGGGGATGGATAACGGTCAGCTCGAAATCCAGTTATCAAATTCAAGTCAGGGAAGGTTTAGAAGAAGACATTTAATGTGTAAAGTTTAAAGTGTGTGATCTGAAGAAAAGACACTTTTTAGTGTTTGTTTTCATTGCAATTCTCTGATCAAGTTTGATGTACAATCATGGGTACAATTGAGACGATGGATGTAAATGACTAACACACAGATGATGTGGTGGTTCAGTGTTTCCTAAATGCACAGGAGTTCAGGGAGAAAACCAGCAAGCGGATGGATTATTATAATAACTAAATAAAATGGAATTCATTATTTAATTTATCAGCACAAACATTTTCCTAAACTTTCCTCATTTGTGAACTGGACTCACCTTTTGTGACTAAGTTAGATTCTGCTGAATCTCTTTGTAGCATTAAATGGGATCCTATGGTCTTTTATGTTTTTAAATCTAACAACGCATGACAGTTGGATTTTTGGGGCTTTTTTTCCCCTCCTTGCAAGGACAATAAAGTTCATCTTACCTCAGAAGTCAGGGTTATTATTACTTGAGAAACCTTACTGTCACATTAGTGGATCCTTTTGCTTTTAATCCCAAGGACTTCCCACTTCTCTAAGCAGGTGTTTAGAAGTCTGGGTTAACACCCCACCATCACCACACACACACACACACACACACACACACACACATTCTTTCACCATTGCTCGTTCCCTCCCCTCCATTTCTCCCTGAAGAAAATTAACACTCTCCTCCCACCCCAGGTGGCGAAGGGAGGGGCAGCAGGGATGGAGAGGCGGGGAGGGCGGAGGAGTGTCGAGAGCCTGATTTATCTGAGCCTGTCAGGCCCTGGGAGGCCTCGGTGGGTGTTTGTGTGTGTTGGAGGGGGGCGGCGGCGGCGGCGGAGGGCTTCTGTGTGTTTACAATGGGTGCAGGGAGAGAAATGTCTCTCCCACCTTGGCCCCTGGGTTGGCACAGCGGAAGCCCCTCTCCGTCTCATTAGGACGTGTGTGCGTGTGTGTGTGTGTGTGTGTGTGTGTGTGTGTGTGTTGTAGGGGGGTGCAACAGTGTGACAGTTCAAAGTGACATTCACACTTCCTTCTCTTTCTCCTGTCCTCCTTCTCACTTTTACACACTCACACACACACACACACACACACACACACGCACACACACAAAAAAGAAGGGAAAAGGTGTCAATATGTGACATTAGTCCCGATGCCTATATGACACCTTGCTGTATTTGCAAAGCCAGCAAGTCAGGATCAGTCATCCAGCAGCGCTTACAACCAGCCCAACAATTCAACTTAATTCAGGTTTGGATTATTTACTCAAGACGGAAGAGAAATAAAGAAAAGAAACAAAGCCTTTGTTGTGTTGGTACCACATTTTATTGCTAAAGGGCTAAAGGGGAGCTCCCATGATTTCATACGTTCAATGAAGTAAATAATCTCTACTCTTAGCTCATTTCTAGCCTTAGCTCTAAACTCCTCATTCCCCTAGGAATAACATATGACCCTTTTACACCACACCAATTACCCACTGCTTCTAAAATTTCATTTCTAACCTTGCAAAAATTAGGCCAAACTCTTGCTAGATTTAGTAATGGGCTATCTATATCCATATGAATATATGTGACTTTTTCTTATAGCTGCTGTCCCATCATACCCTTGTTTGGGGGGCAACTACATTTTTATTATTATTTGTAGCTTTTAATTCTGCCTCTAGTAGATAAGGATCAATATCAATAATGTGTACGACAATGTTTGTATTGTGTTATTAACACAGAGAGTAATGGGGTGACATGGACAGCATCGGTGCTTAACATGAGGGAAGAAAATGTGTGTGCACAACAATGTGTGTGCCAAACGTGAGCCCTCCACAAAACTACCCACACACACTCATTTCACTGGGTACTGCCAGATAGAATAGTTGATACTGGATGGTTTTGCAAGACCGCAGAATATGCTTGGTGACACTTTTTAAACATCCAACAGCTTTGAGATTCTTGCTTCCTACAAAACCTGTACATGGCATTTGTGGTAAAGTTTGGGAAAGATTGTGGAAATGATAAACCCACTGTGGCTGGGGTTAAGTAATGTACAGTTGGTTACACTTGTGGGTCTGAGAGGGAATATAAATGCTGGCTTTCTGTATTGAAGTCCTACCTGCTTTAAAGTAAGTCCAACCACCGTCCTGCTCTTTGTTGCTTTCCAATAGGACACTTCTTTCACTTGAACACTTCATATCATCACTGGATGTAAATTGTGAGGTGAGGAATCATCACATATGGAGCCGGAATTACAGCTGAGATTCTAGCTCCCATGCAGTCAAAAAAGAGTGTCAAGGCCACATTTGAGGGCCGCTCCCACGCTGATCAGCTCGACTGACTTACCTGAGTGATGCCACCAACAGGGTGGCTGCTTGTTCTGGCCCCCAAGAAGGATCCTCATCCTCAGTCCTCTTCCTCCAGCACATTTATTTATTTTATTCACTCAGTGTCATGCCCCTGGACCACGTCCAGCACACCCAAATATTTGACAGATGGTATCATGCAGAAGGAGTCTTGCTATGTGATGTTTTTCTTCCCTTTTTCTTACCAGATGGGTACGACCAGGTCCTCTTGTCACCTGCCAGTCAGGTCCACACTCTCTTCCCAAGATCCAGCCCCTCTCCAGGCAGATGACCCAATCGACCAATAACAGGTCTTGTACAGTCTTTTCCGTGGCCATTGGTACGGATCCCAGGTTTTAGTCACATGCAGTATTAGTGAGCAGTCAAGTGACTACTTGTAATTTTGAATAATTTCTGTCTGATAAAAGTCTTAGATAAAAGGGGAAATCTATCATTTACACACTGACAGTGTCAGGGAAGCACTAATGAATTACTTTAATGAATTAATCTGTTGCATTAAGAACAACTTTGTAGGTTTTAGAGATAAATGATAACATTCACATTGAATGTAACATCTCATAA
>NW_007579286.1:0-5324 GCF_000690725.1 Stegastes partitus
CTCATATCAACTGTGCATGTGGAGATATGGGATGTATTTGACAGTAAGTGAGCAGTCAGTGTGCTGGACGTGGTGATGCATGGTGCACCGATGCCAGAGCGGTATCTCAGTACCCTGTTATATGAGCCACCATCATTTTAGAGTGTTTTAATAGAAGCTGCATTTTCTATGAGTTGCCTCAATGCATGACGGTGGGATAGTGGGATAGTGTGTGTGTGTGTGTGTGTGTGTGTGCAGAGCTCTCCTGCCACTCCCTGCAGGCACAATGGCCACGCCAACTGCTTTTTGTTTCCTCTCATAACCACACTGCTGCTTTCATGGTGACGAATGCGAGCGCTCTTGTCGACCGTCCGTAGATTGTCCACAAAGCAGAAGCTCAAAGCGAAATGCGGCATTATTTTTGCTTACAGCTGACAGTCAGGGCCCAGCGAAGCCCTTCTGCAAACGTTTTCCTAACTGAGTCGGAGGGAGCCGACGCGTCCAACCCGGCAAAGCGTCTCGCTGAAAGGCACGCCGGCTCGTTCAAAGACTTCAGAGAGCGACAGGTCATGTGATAGTTAACAGGTTTATCCTTTCAGCTGCCTCACCAAACGTCTCCATACGCAGCACTGGTAATAACAGCTTCACCACAAGCTGCTAAACTACATCAGGCGTGCACAAGCATGCAGATCAGCAGCACCGGCGATCAACGATCAAGTGAAATCCAGCAATAACAGTCCAAGTGAAGTCCTGCTTCCACTCATCTCTGCAAGGATTTCACCTTTTCTGAGCAACAGTGTGACGTGTCGGGGTGGAGCTGATTTTAATAAAGAGTTACTCCAAATCTGGTTGGATAATAAAACATAGGAACACACCAAGATTTCTTACTGGCCTCGTTGAACTCTCTAGTAATGTGGTTTGTGGGACTCTCCTGGTTAGCAGTGGTAAATAACAAACCATGAACCAGCAACACCAGGTGGAAAGAGTCTGATGGTTCCACGCTGCATCTTTCAGCAATTCTGTGAAACTTGTTAGCGATTAATTTTTATGTGCCTTAAAGAGGCGCCATATTTGCCCAATTTGCTCAAATAAAACTCAGATAATAGAAGAAATAGTCTCAGTGCATGTTAAAGGATGATGCTGGGGTTACTTGAAACTTTTATCTGATGTCATCATTATCAAAACAAATCCCATAAAATAGGACAACAATGGAACAAATGTCCTCTTAGTTATTGTTAGTAGTGGACCAGCTACATTCACTCACACAAAATGCACACTTTGAGGCAAATGTTTAGGTCTAGGTTAAAAAAAAAACATCCATTAAATTTAAAAATAAAGAACAAATGAAGCTGTCACTGCTATGCCAGGTCTCCAAAGTGTAATAGAGAAGATTTAAAAGTGCTGAGAAGGCGTTGTAATGGGTCGTGGCTTACCTCGTTGATGAGGAACTGGAGCTGAAGAACAGCTGCTCCGCTCTCATGCTGACAGTAGCAGTCCACCCCGGGTCGTCCCAGGCTGAGGGCATCGCAGAGTCAAGGAAGTGTACACAAGTGGACCACAGCAACACCAAACAGGCAACAACAACAAGAAAACACAGTGCATGATTATGTGTCAGTGATTGCAGTGATCTGCAAGACTCAGAGACAATATCCAATCAGGACTTGAAGCACACAGATGAGTCCACGCGCAGATGAAGTGAATAACTTATCCTGTAACAACAGACAAAGGCCGCCACAGACAGAGCGCCATCAGCCGTCGCTTTGCTGTGAAAAGAAGTTTTTTCATTCTGTGAGGACGTACCTGCACCAACTGAAAGCTGAAACAGCAAAGAAGGCTTCAGCAGCTACAGCCACTGGCCTTGTACAAGCAGGCGGGTGGTGAGATGTCAAATGCACTTATAAAGGCTTTAAAAAGAAACTGCATTGTGCCGTTTGATGATTGCTGACACACCTCTCACTGTGTCTCTGCTCACCTTGGAGAAGTTACATTCACAAACGCTGTGTGTGCAAAGGCTGCATGTTATAAGAAAGCTCCAGCATTTAAAGCCGTTGCATCGGCACGAATAGCTGTTTCTACTGTAAGTATAGAGGCTTCGATTGGCTCTAGAGGGGTTTCAGAACAGTTCTAGCAAATACTGAACCTTTAATGAAGATATATGAAAAGCAAATCTCTAGGATAATAGTTTTAGATAATGCAAACCCAAAGAATGCAAACTATCTTGTGAATCATGTAGAACTGAACCAACATCAAAAGCTGACAGATGCTCATCTAAACACTGCTAGATTGTGTGATTATTTCCACGTCCTGCAGTGTTTTTCTTTTGTCTCCTCAGTACGTATCACGCATCGCAGCCTAGCTTCATGCCCATGTTGAAGAATACTGGATTCCTCCAACGTGCACAGGAATAGCCTTTTGTTCGGAGGATAAATCTACATGCGGTTTGTTTAGGAAACGTGCATGGTATGGTTTGGAGGAAGTCAAATCCCCGAGCACATCCTTCAAAGCAGGTGGAAATCAGCAGGAGGGGGAAATGACACAACATGAAAACAGAGCCAGTTGGATCTGAATTAGGAGCAGTTATTCAATCACTACAGTTTGTTCAGACGTCTCCACGCTGCCAACGTTCCTGAACGCAGCACAGAGAACCACATATATGACCGAAACAGCGCTCTTGCTAAAATATAAGCCTTTTTATTTGGTGACAATTAACTCGTGAAGCTGTGGCTGACGGTGTGAGCTAAAATAAGGTCGGGATAAAATGTCTCTCACGTGTACATATCGCTGCATTTCACAGAATTAAATTAAACTAAATATTGATGTACTTCACCCCCAAATCAGTGATTGTAAAATTTAATAACAGAAACATTATAATTATTTACTCAAGCAGCTGTACCTGAATCCACTAATTATTTCCTGTGCTGGCTGCATTTTTATTCTGCATCTCATGATTCAACATGCGTTTAATCCGCAGCCTTCCGTTATAAAACTTGTGGTATGATGTGGCCGGCTAGCTCGCCCTCTACTTCCCCCTCAGGAGCTTTCTGTCCACCTCGCTCGGCATCAGTGGCCGCCCATGACACCTTGCAAACAGCTCAGGGCAAGGTGATGGCGTGAGCCGTAATCAAATATGCATTCAGTTGACACGGTGCAAAGAAATGAAAGACACAATGTGAGTAAGAACAGAGAGCAGGGGTCCAGAGAACAAAGGGTTCACCTGAGAAAGAGTTGAAAGGAGGAAGGAAATAGTTTTTGCACGAGGATGTGTGAAAGCAAGATGTTTAGAAAAAGTGTTTTTAGACGCGTGTTAGGGTGGAGAGCGTTTCCATTTATAAATCCTTTGACATGGGAAGGCTATGCAGCATTATTAATCAGAAAAGCATCATTACTCAGTGATAAATACATGAACCAATAAAATAAAAATCGCACTAGCTGTGAAGTCATGTTCCACCTACAGCGGATCGGCGACCATCCAGCAGACTGATCGTATGCAGAGTGAGTGCATCTCAATCCAATTTCACAATGTACTCTGAAGCCAACAGGGCAGAAACATCCAGACAGTCTTGCAAGACAGACTTATCACATGTAGAGCGGCGCTGACGGACCCTGATATGGTGAATTGCTGAACCGGGCCGCAGATCTCAGGTGCACTGGGGAGGAATAACCGAGACTGTTCACGGTTCAAAATACTGTCGGCGACTTTGGGCTCCAGTTAAGTTTGGAGTCTTGTTTCAACATAAATATGCACTTTTGAAAAAATGGAAAGCTGCTTGTCTGTACACACCCTAAGTCTTTTATAAATACATTACATAAAGATATATGTATATATTTATATTTCTGGAGGCCATTTTGCTGTATTATTTTCACAGGTTTTATTCATTTCTCAGCACCACAACAGTTATTTCAGCAGAATAATAGTCAGATTGTGTCTGATTAATCCTAAAAAAAAAAACAAAACTGTACACATTGTTTGACCTAATTCTCATAATTTGCTCCTATATTTCTCTACATTCTGCCTTTAAACGGCCAGAGATTTGTCCCTCATTGTCTCTTAGATCAACACCATCAGACATAACGTGGAGGACGCTCTGCTGAAGTCAAGGTTGTTGTCAGTCACTTGTCTGAGGGCGTGTCAGCATGTGTCTCTGCTTGCACCTCGTATGTACGTGTTATAATCTGAAAGCGCTGCACAGCTGTGGCTCGGGACTAAAATAATGATCAGCGGAGGGAGAGGAGTCAAGACACACACACAGATTCTGCTCTGTATGTTTGAATCCTATCATGTTAGAATAGACATGTATGTGTTCACTTGACTGACTGGTATGATGAAACAAACTAAACACACTGAGCCACCCACATGCACCCACCGTGCTAGGATGGATATAATATAATAATAATATATAATATAATGAAACTGAGGAAGTTTGAAGGAGGTCAGACTGTTAGTATTATGTAAGTTTTAATGCTTATTTCCACTGCTGGCGATCAATTTTCCAACTCATTTCTACCCTGTCGTTCTTCTCTGTCGTCTTTTTTATTTTTTTCTGCTCATTCTCATCTAAACTCGATGAACTGCATCAGAGAGATAAAAAAAAATAATGAGAAGAATAAATATCAAATATTCAAGCTTATTCAGAAAAGAGAGACCTTTGGTGCGCCCACATCGAGCCACCAAACCACAAAGAGAAAAGTCTGTTTTCCTGACCTGTGGCGAAACACTGAGCGCAACAAACAGACCTGACTGCAGAAAGCATTCGATTTCTGCTTTGAATGCCCACACAGCAGGTGACTTCCAGCATTAAAGGCTTAAATGAAGCAGCTCAGAGGTGGCTGCTTGTGAATGTGCTGCAAAGTGTCCGTCTTGACAGTCTGAGTTAGGATTGTTGTAGTGGACGCTTTCACGGGCGCTTTACGTTACACGAGCTGTACTCTGGTGTCATGTTCTGCATAGACGGCACCTGTCTTTGCAGGCAGAGTAATTTACAAGATGCCAGATAAGCGATATGAAAATGGAACATTATGAAGCATTGGTTGTTGTCTGGGCTGCAAGGTGGCTCGCTGGTTAGCACCGTCGCCTCGCTAGAAGGTTGCCGGTTCGTGTCCCGGTGAAGACACCCAGGATAAAATTCAAACATCCATGAAGTTTTTATTTTTTTTTAATTCATATTCATGTTTACCAGAGGATGGATCATGACTTGGTGCAGGAGCAGACAGCAGACTAAACAAACCGTCACAGCCCTAAAACTGTACGTCGTGTTGGAGAATTTCTTCCAGTGTGTGAAGCAGAATCTAGTTGTGGGTGGAAGAGGACAGAGCTGCAGGGTTCCAAAGATCGCTGGTTTTATCAG
>NW_007579286.1:7473-17526 GCF_000690725.1 Stegastes partitus
AGAAGGTCGCTCTGCCCTGAAACATGCACTGCTCTCACTCTAAATGGATAATTTACTAAATGAACACTATGCTGCATTCAAAAAGTCTTGCAACTAGCGATTAAGAAGCTCATTAAGAACATGTTTGCTGCAGTAACAAATCAAGGCAGAAGTGGGGCCATTTCCAGACTTTTATTTAATCAGACTTTTTGGATTTTTTGGCCTTTTCTTCAATACAGATGGTCGAGATGAGCCAGAAAAGGCGGGCGGAGGAAGAGAGGGCAGCAAACTGCTGTGCAGCGGAGCCAAGCTGTTGACTGCTCATTTCACTATTGATCTGTGTCTTCCATGTTAACAAGGTAAAAACCTGATTTTCATTTAATTTAATTTAAAGTTCTCCACATGTAACAAGCATGGCAGCAATTATATGTGTCTAAACTGGTTTGTGAAGGGGAGGGAAGCACACTGATGGTTTGTGGAAGGCTAAGATCAGCAGATCGGCGCTGCGGCTACTTAGAGCGGAGACCAGGCTAATTCAATGCAACGAGCTTCGCTGAGTCCACTCGCTCAGGGAGTGTGTGTGTGTGTGTGTGTGTGTGTGTGTGTGTGTGCGATTCAAGAGCTGACTTGAAAGGGAATGGTAGACTTAAATCATCTCTCTGTCAGTCTGCATCATTCTCTCCCTGACAGCCGAGTCTTTGTACACATCGCATTCAAATTCACATCACACTCGGGACCGCATCAAAACACGCAAGACGCTGTCAAAACACAAAGCCGACGTGAAGGTGAAGTCGCCTACATCCGTACAGGAGACGAACACAGCAATGCTGGCAGCTGACAGTGGAGAATGCCAATGAGTGATCACTGGATGTGGAAATTGGGGATTTAAATTTTTTTTTTCACCCTGAAAATGTGAACGAAAATGTGTCATTAGCTTAAATTACAACATGTTGTTGGAAAGTACAGGGTTAGGGTCTGGGCTGGACAGCAGATGGATGTAGAGCTTTGAACTGTGTGAAGTTTCTGCAGGGCGTCGCTGATCACAGGTAACAACACAAAACTGCACAACAGAGCTCAAAGAAGACGTTCACCAATCCAGCAAGACTGGTAAAGTCTTCAAGGAGAGACAGTACGACAACATATGCATGATGTGTGGTGTGAAGTGATACCAGTGTTGTGCGTCATCACTTTTCTGCTTTATAATTTGAATGACAGGAAAATGAGTCACAGCCGTGTTGTGAGACTCTGGTCTGTGCACTGCAGTAAACAATCGCTCACAAAGCAAACAATAGTTACACAAATCACCTGTATTTAAACTAAACAGCAAAGCAAAAACAGATTCAGCATCACCATCACCAAATTGGCAGCGTTAAGATAACAACACCTGTATGAATGCATCGCTGACGGGGCAAAGGCAGGTTTCAGTGAATGACTACCAGCTTACCCCCGCTGGGGCAAAACAACCACATTAGTCTTAAATTCAGAGCTGCACACAAAAGGCTCCGATCACACACGTGTGTTTATCTCATCAGGGAAGCCGACACGTATAGCGAGTCCAGCGCTTTAAAAAACAAAAATAAAGGCATGTTGTTGTTTGTTTTGCAACAAGCAGCAACAGTGGGAGAGGTGGCGAGGAGAAAATCTGAACCTAAGAATTTACTACTGAGGGCTGCAGGTGGATCGGTGGTTAGCACCGTCGCCTCACAGCTAGAAGGTCGCTGGTTGGCGTCCCGGTGAGGACACCCGGGATCTTTCTGCGTGGAGTCTCCATGTTCTCCCCGTGCAGCGTGGGTTCTCTCCGGGTTCTCCGGCTTCCTCCCACAGTCCAGAAACATGCTGAGGTTAATTGGTGATTGTAAATTGTCCGTTGGTGTGAATGTGAGTGTGCTTGGTTGTCTGTCTCTAAGTGTAGCCCTGTGATAGACTGGTTACCTGTCCAGGTGAACCTGCCTTCACCCTGAGTCAGCTGGGATAGACTAGATGATGGATGGATGGATTTATCACTTATGTAAACATTCATACCAGCATTAGCCCAATAAGAAAAGGCCAATCAGCCGTTTTCAGCGGCAAAACACAATTTGAAAACTCACATCTACATGAGCGCTCTGCACAGCCTTACTTCCAGTCGGTTCACACAAACGGAAAAGTTTAATGTGACTTCCAACAACACTCTTAATTCATCTGCAGCGTTTCTTTGTGCTCTGCTTTAATCCCTCAGCATCCTGCATCCATTCGCTTTTTGAAATATTCTGCTATCCTCTGAAGCACTTCAGAACAAAACCTGTTTGAGTCTGGCGTCGCTCTCATTTAATTCTAGTACACTCGTCTCTCCAGTCATGAGTAACTGCTGCGTGTGAACATCTGCTTCCTTATTTACAGTAAATGAAACCTGGGTTCCTCTCCCCTCACAAGCTTTAGATTACATCTACACTCCTACCAAGCTGTACTCGCTTCACACCGTGGCCATGACTGAAATTATTTACTTGTTCGCTGCTTTCCTGCTCCGTCTCAATCTGTAGCCACAGTCCAGATAAACAAAAACACTGGGATCAGCAGCAGCGCTCCGTCTCAGCGGCCGAACCGTGCAGCGAGTCAGGTGTTATCTGCCGTGTCTGGTTTCCTCTCAATCCCCGATAGCCGAATCGCACACTGTGACAGACCTCTCCGGAGTCGCTCACTGTTTTCATCTTGTTCTGTCAGCTCCACACCACTTACACGTCTTACTCTGGATTAGACGAAGGGACGATACGGGAATATTCACAGAACCCAGGACGGCGCAGATGGTTCGTGGTTAAAAAAGCTTAAAGTATCGCAAATATCACAACATATCACATATGCTCATACCGCATGATGTTTCACATGGTATGGGCATTTTCTTTTTTTCTTTCACGTCAAAACACCTCGCGGATATGCAGCGCGATATGCTAGCAAAGTGTTTTCAGCCTCATTTAACACCTTGATTAGTGTAATAACACGTGAAGTGTGTGCACAGTTCAGGGAGTACATGTGTGTGTGTGTGTGTGTGTGTGTGTGTGAGTGTGTGTGTGTGTAAACTGGGCTCTTGCTGCTTGTGTATGCATGGACATTAGATTAACTCCTGCAGACCCCTATGACCTAAGATTACAATGAGCATGTACACTACTACATACGTGGTGTTCCAGTCAGTAGCCAGGGATGCTTTTTTCTCTCTAGTAGGAATCTGGTTTTTACGTGGTTACCATGTCCTTGTAGTGTTTCTGTATGCTGGAAGACATATGATGGACATACGAAGCAGTCATGGTGAGCATTTAAGTAATAACAATCCTAAAAAAACTAATTCAGGCTTTTGGTGGTCTCCTACCGAACAAACCGAAGGAACCAATCCTGTCGACTTGTGGTTCGGTTTTCTCATGTCATTATTTTTCTGCAGAATTGGTTTCAAACACGTGCCTGAGTTGCTCCGGCTTACCGTTGTGCAGTTTTACAGCAGAGTAACTAGTAAGCTGGTGTGCTCGATCTGCAGGAAGTAGAGAGGCAAACCTACAGAATTATCTTTTCAAAGTATGAAGGAATGACTTTCTTGGAAAAACAAACCTGAGAGAGCAAAATGTTCTCTGTGCTCTGATTGACAAGCAGCCATCATTTATTTCTCTTAAGTGTGGAAAACCACCTTCGGCATCCACAAGCTCATCCTCTGATCTCAGCTTCACTATCAAAAAAGATAAATCCAGAGATCCACTTAGATCTCTTGGATGCACCACTTTGCTCTTTGTATGCAGCTGTTCAGTTTGCTGTTTTAAAAGCTGTGTTGCAATCAATGAAAAGAACAAACAGACGCTGGAACAAAAAAAAGAAAAAGATTTATATTCGTAGTGGAAAAGTTCAGGTACGATGACTGAATAATTCAGTGGTTTAAATGGTTGTTGTTGACACTCATTATTTAGCTGGACTGTGATTACTGCTTTTGTTATCGTACTCCTGCAGAAAGTTTGATGTGTCTGGGATTATTATTTTCTTAGTTTAAACAGTTCTAGATTCTCCAAGTTTAGGAAATAAAAACTTAGAAAGCGCATTGTTCAAAACGGTGAAGCTGTTGTAGTTTGTTTGTCAACACAATGAGCCGGGATTAATCCTAGATTATCGCTGGATTAACCTTTTCTGAGTTCTGCTCCTCTTTATTCTAGTCTCTGTCTGACTGCTCTAATCTTTGTATTTCTACTTCCTGTCTCCTGTCACCAGCATGTCAAGACCAAATTTGGGGTCTTTATGAATTCAGAAATAAGAGAAGATAATGAGATGTGCTGTTTGAAGCTATAAACAAACAAAGTTTAGACTTTAGATAGTATGTTTGTGCAGCATATAGGGTATTAGCATGAAGGAGAGAAATGATTTATGTTTGTTTGGTTCTGCAGAATCAGTTTGATTTGTGAGATTTAGAAGTTAAAAATAAATAAATAAATAAAAATACTGAACATGTGGCAGTAAGGAGGCCAGAAAGCGTACGTTAAAAACACACTTGAATGCTTCAGCTTTTGGAAACCAAAAGACTTTTTAAAAATCATGTCAAATCTGAACATTAGTTATCGTTTTTCCATCCTTAATATACATAAATCACATGTGCTGATATGAATACAAATAGTGTAATTTCATAGTAAAACAGAAGAAATGATTATTTATAAAAATGCAGATTATTGATGGAGACATTACTGACAGTTTGGGCCTCTTTTTATATGGTTAAAATGTAAATTAATGCTGTTTTTCTGTGATTTAAGAGGTCATTTTAATTAACAATAAAAGAAAAGCCTGTAAAATAATAGTGAAATGATCAAACAATTACACTTTGTTTTCTTTCTTTACAGTGTCGTGTAAAAGTCTGCTTTTAAGATCTTATTAAATCTACTTTAATCCATTTAGTCATCGCTGCCTCTGAGTAGTGAAGTCAAACTGGTCGTCCTTTGAGCTGCAGGTCCAACTTTTTGTGTGTTAATTTGTAGAATCACTGATGGACTGAGCGCACACATGATTAAGTCCTAATTCTGTGTCTCTGAGCCGTCGACATCACTGTGGTGGTCAGGTCTCAGCTCTACCTGGTTTCCGTCTCTTCCTTTGTCAAAATGCCACTAAAGCCTCCCAGACGACATTACAAATGCTACCTCCGTGTTTTTCCTGGAGCAGCGGCGTCGGTACCTGGGCTGGGCCATCGTTCAAAGTGCTGACATTTAAGCTGAATCTTGATTAAAGCCGCGCAGTTCCCCAAAACTGCACCACAGTGGTTTTCTCTGGAATTGATCCCAATGCATCCGTTCTCTATCGCCCCATCTAGACTCAAAATCTCTCCCTCATCCCCTGTGAGTCACAATTACTCCTTTTTTTTCTTCTTCCTCTTTTACTCTCCCTCATCGTGTGTGTGTGTGTGTGTGTGTGTGTGAATGGGGGTGTATAATAACAGTTTTGTGTGTGTTTAATAATGCTGGTGAAGCAGTGGGGACACAGCTGGGCAATTTAGATTTGAGTATAAACATCTCACAGCGGAGTGGATGCAGAGAAATGTGTGTGTGTGTGTGTGTGTGTGTGTGTGTGTGTGGGCAGCCGGCTGGCTCTTTGTGTTGGTACAGAGTGTATACAGCTCAGTGTATTCACATTTTGATTTTCTTCTAGCTGATAAATCCACCAGGTTCATAAACCTTAGCGAGGTGGCCTTGAGCTCCTGCATGCTGCCGACAGGAGTTACTTACCTGCACAGATTAAATGTAACCAGAGGAGCTAGCATTTACTTCAGTAGCCTGCTTATACCATATGATGACAAAAAATCGAGGCCTATGATAGATTAAGACCATAAGCTGTGACTGTGGACATGAAATGAAATCTTTTGGTGTTGTTCCACTGTTTCCAACTTTACATGTGCAGTATGGCCAAGTTCATTCCAACCAGTTTCAACAATGGCAGAGGTCCAAGAAGACAGCGTGACGATATCAAGTTTGCTCTGATTTCACGATTTCCGTAGCCAAGCACAAGCCTTTTTTTTTTGCAACTATCTGATGAACCAGCCGAAGGACCAAACTTGTTGGCAGGATTCGTCGGCTGTCACCGCTGAGCCAGCTCACGTCTTTCTTCCGTCTCTGGCTGACTGATGGCGGGTGTTCCTCCAGCTGACTTGTTCGAGTTAAAAGCCATGTAAAAGGCTTTTCGACGTGTTTGCTGGATTCACGCCGATCCAGCCGTTCAAATCAAAACCTAAAGCGTACAAATCCACAGCGGTACGTTTGCTCCGTCGCCAACTGATCTGGGAATAAAGGCCTCGACCAGCAGGCTACAGCAAATTAGCAAAGTGCATGCCATGGCCACGTACATCTCCCTGAACTCTGCAGTCCTAAACACCTGGGAGCTGGTCTCAGACACTGTGGGCTCTGTCCTATTTTAAACCTTACTTCTAACTGCACATGACTCGTTTATTTATGGTAAATGGACTGCACTTATATAGCATTTTTCTACCTTAGCGGCACTCAAAGCGCTTTACAATGTGTTTCTCATTCACCCATTCACACACACATTCATACACCTGTGGTGGCTGCCGTGCAAGGTGCCGCCTGCCATCGGGAGCAACTTCAGGTTGCATCGAACCGCCAACCTTACGATCAGAGGACAGCCGCTCTACCGCCTGAGCCACAGCCGCCCATTTATGTGACATTAAGCTAGAGACAGACCAAGTAAACTGTGGCCTAGTTCACCAAATTCTGATGAATTCTATGTGGAACATTTCCCATTAATGTGAGTATGAACCAAGCTAACTTTGGACTCTTCAGTTCTAGAGTTTCATGGACACAAGGGGGACAGCATGTAACAGGGAAACTACTACAAGCATCCTGTCTGGGTATTCCAAAAAGTTTTTAAATCACTATAAACGTTTATTTTCAATCTGACTGAAAGGAACCACATCGACCAGCCTCCTCCTCCTGATCTGGATAAGGGACACTCAGCTAATCATTGGAAAACCCACTGGCGCTGACTGATGCTGAGAAATTACACCTTGTTGAAATATAGAGTCAAGCAAACGTTAATCACTGTTAAATCGCCCTTAACGTTTGTGAGAGTTTATTTCTGAACAAACACGTGGAACAGAAGCGGCTGCCGCTGTGCTGCACAGCGTCACTACAGCGCGCTCTGTTATTACCACTTCCTGCTCGGTACAACTGGTAAAAGAACAACTGACAGCAGAAGCTTGCCTCCAGTGGACCATTTCAAACCAGAGTCTGTTGAACAATGTGTAAATACCGATTTAACTAACAGCCCAGACTGCTCGTGGATTCAGCTCCTGTGTGATTTGTTGGGGGAGAAAGAAAAAGATAAATCTATTAAACCAAGAGAGGCTTTGATAAGTTTAAGATGTGAGTATGTGTTCGCAGATGTCGCTCTGCTCTCCTTTGATGTGATAAGAGAAGGGAGAGACGGCATCTGTGTGGCTCCGGCTCTCATCATTTAAAGATATGTGCATGTAATTGGCTGTTTCACTGTTTCTCATAATAGTGATTAAAATGCTGAAGCACATCTGCTCTCTGCTCAGCTCTCCCTCCGTCGTTTCCAGGTCTGGCCACCGTCAGTGCTGAATCAAGGCTCAGCAGCCACAGTTGTATTTTTAGACTGTGGGTTATTATATGATCTAACTGGTCCTGAGCTGTTGTTTTAATGTATGTTCTGCCTCATCTAATATAATATAATAGCATCATCACGTCAGCAACCATCCCTCCTAAATATAAGTCTCAGTGAATCCCACTAAAAAGGCAAAACGCAAAAACACTGAGACAGTTTAAACTTTAATCTGCTCTGCCTCGTCTAAAAACACCACAGAACCTGGGGGGCGATAATGTTATTATGACCCCTTTTTCAACTTGTCTGGCAAATGTAATGTCACAGTTTAAGTCTTAAAATGCATTTTTAATTGGACTGTGATGTGATAAAACTGAAGTATTACTGTAATAGGGTTTAGGCATATAAACATCCACAGATAAAAACTCTTACTGTTGCTGCGTACGTTGTTATTAAGTAGATGACTGCAAATTAAAATATGGTCACATTTGCTTCAGAATATATTTGCTTCAGTCAGACTCTGTGCCACCGGCTGCAGCTGTGCATCAACATCTTGCTGCGGTGCAAAATGTAAAATCTTAGAAAAGCTATCTGTGGTCTTATATGATCATTTATTAACACTTAAAAAAATAAATCTATTTAAACTTGGCTTGGGAAACTACCTGCACCAATCCTGTGCATGTCATGGGCTCAGAGGAAGGAAGACAAGGAGACTTTGTGTTGATATGGTATCGTCAGAGAGATGAAGAAATCCAACAGGACGATAAGGAGATGCAGCGTAAACCAAAAAGAGGCTTAGTGACGGCTAAAGAAAAGGCGCAAGACGAGTTATACGAATGGCTGAACACTAAGGAAGGTGAGAAGACTTGTCCTGATTGGACAGACAGAGGAACTGGGTGAGGGGAGCTGAAGTGATGAAGGATAATGTACTGACAGGCGAGGGTAGGGTGTCGAGAAGTCTACCTCAGCAGGTCTGCAGCAGACCCTGACCTCTGGCACTTGGAAGGTGTGCTTTGAGGATCTGATGAATGTAGAAAACGAAAGACAAAGAAGGTTGGAGGGTGTGAAGACGGTGAATCAGGACGCATGATGGATTAGGAAGGATGAAGTGAAGACAGATATAAGGAGGATTAAGGATGGAAAGGTGGTTGGCTCAGGTGGCCTACCGATAGAGGCATGGAGATGGCAGCAGATTTTCTACCTCAGATGTTTAACACTATCTTGGACTGTGAATGGATACATCACAGAAGTGGAAAAGAAGCGTATAGGTGCTGATTTCCAAGAACGGGGCTCATGTGCAGAGCTGCACAGTATAAATCAGTCACAGCATGAAGTTATGTGGAAGAGCTGTGGAGGCAAGCTAAAGAAGAGAGGTGATGATTGGCGAGTACTCGTGTGGTTTCATGTCAGAAAAGAGCACTACGGTTGACATGTTTGCTTTCAGAGTGTCGACTGAGAAGCATAGAGGTCAGGAGGAGTTGCTTTGTCTTTTTCTGGACCTACAGAGGGGAGGTGTGGTGCTGGACGAGGATGTCGGGAGTCGTAGAGAAGCACGAGCGGTGCGAGATGTGTTTGAGGGCAGCGAGACGGCGGTGAGATGAGCAGCAGGAGTGACAGATGAGTTCAAATGTGGGATTACACCAAAGGTCAGCTCTGAGCCCTTTCTTGTTTGCAGTAGCAGGCGGACCGGCGAGATCAGGCAAGACTCAGAATATGATGTGCACAGATGACGCCGTGACCTGTGGTGAGACCAGGGAGTGGGCTAAGGAGAGCCCGGAGAGGCGGAGGTTTGCTCTGGAGAGAACGGGGATGAAATACTGTACATGTGTGGTAATGGGATGGAGGACAGTGAGGATACAAGGAGTAGAGGTGGCAAAAGGTGGATGAGATTAAACATGTTAGACCGACTGTTCTAAGCAACGAGGGGTGCAGAAGTGAGGTGAAGAAGAAAGTTCAGGGGCAGGATGGAGTGGCGCGAGTGGAGAAGAATATCAGGAGTGATTTTTGACAGTAGTGTACCTGCAACAGCAAAACAGAAGGATTACAGCGTGGCAGTGAGACCAGCTGCTATTTGGGGTGGAGACGGTGCTACAGACACAAAGACAAGAAGCAGAGCTGGAGCCAAAGATGTCACAGATTTGATGAGTATATCAAAGGGGCTGGGTTTATGGGAAGAAGGATAATGAAGCACGTGGTAGCTAACCATGATGGTGAGAGAGGACACTGAGGTGGCTGATGTGACAAAGGAAGGATGAGCCGCTGTGGTGACCCATAAAGAGAGCAGCCCTGCTTCATTAGCTCCACCTATTCAAATGTAATGACTGTGATAAGGATGTGTTGAGGCTCAAACCAAGCATCAGAAAGATGATTTAGGTGACGTGGCATGGTTGTCGATGTTGGGCGGACTGGTTTGAGTATTTCAGAAACTGTTAATCTATTGGGGTTTTCATGCCCAACCATGACTAGAGTTTACAGAGAATAGCCTGGAAAAATATTTATAAAAGACATCAA
>NW_007579286.1:18877-67248 GCF_000690725.1 Stegastes partitus
GAGAAAAAATGATATTTATCAGATGCCAGTGTTGTGGTACCGCATAGGCCACTGCTGTACGACACTGCCAAGAAGGGCTACTGAATACAGGCTATCACACACACACACACACACACACACACACACACACACACACACACACACACACACACACACACACACACAGAGGCTGCACAGCATTTGTGCACTCTTGGCTGCATCTTAATGAGCAGCTCAGTGAGTAATTAACCTGCAGATAACCTGCTTTGAGGCAATAAAATTGGTCCTCCAGAAGCTGGAAACAAGTCTGCAGCACAGAGATTCTTACAGGTCAAAGAGAAGTACTGCAAATGCAGCAGACTGAGGTCTCTTTCAACCCAGAGAGAGAAGGAGAGAGGGAGAGGGAGAGAGAATCGGGATAAGCCTGGGGCAGTTCTGTCCACAAAAAACGGTATAAGAAACCCTTCTTGAACTGAGAATGATTAAAGCTTCTATGTATGTGATTTGAATTTCTGGTTTAAGAAACTCCAAGTGAAGGTATCAGAAAAAAGGAAATGCTCAGGGATGAGGCTGATGTGATGCTGTATATATGTTTTTTATTGTTTTATTCTTAATTATTAGAATTTAGATTATGGAAAGGTCTCGTTAGTGTAGTTCTTTATCAGCACGACTCGACTCGACAGGATGTAGCTGAAATGTAGTTGACATGTATTGATGTGAGTTTCTACGTAAGCAAGTCTAGACTGAAGTCAGGAAGTTTTCTAGTTTTCTTTCCAAAAGCCACACTTGATCTACAAAATAAAGTTCTGCTGCTGAGGCACGAAACGCTTTGATGACAGTATTTATGGTGTCATGGCAGCATTTAGAGCAAGTGGCTGCATCAATATTCAGTACTGAAGGCTGTCTTTAGTGTCCCACTCTCGGACAAGTTCACATAAACGCAGAACACAAAGAGGAAACATCAACAGCAGCAACACCAGCATCAATAAAGGGCAAAGCTAATGCAGGAAATAGAAATTCAGACCAAGCAGGAGTACAAATGTGCCAAAGCAGTGAAAGGAACACAGCCACAGTGCTAATTGCCATTAAGCATATCAAAGGCAAATGAGATGAAAGAGTCCTGTAGCCTCCAAACAGGTTCGCTAGTTGAACCTCCTCATAGAGCGATGATCCTGGCATTCCAGTTTGGCCTGAGCCCTCCTGAGGAGCTTCCAGTTATACAAGGAACGTCAGAAAACTACCAGGACTGGTGTCACAAAAGATAGATTTCAAATCCAAACTACAAGTTCTCCTCTTCGTAGTAATCCCCCTGGAGTCTAACCCACTTCCCCAGCTTTCTCCTCACGCCGCCATGCACTCCTGGAAGGCTTCTCCAGGGATCCCGTCACAGCCATCTTGATGTCGTCCACGTCTTCTAAACGGGTCTCCTTGATGACCCCCTGGAGCTTGGGGAAGAGGAACCAACCCCACGGAGCCAGGTGGGGTGAGTAGGGAGGTTGCTCCAGCACGGAGATGTTCTTCTCAGCCAGGAGCTGTGGGATGCTCAGGGCGCTGTGAGCAGGTTGTCATGGTGACGCAGCCTCCACTGGTCCTGACACAACTCTGGCCTCTTCTGAACGAAGCAAACGCTGCAGGACCTCTTTGTAGACATGTTGGTTGGTCGTCTGAAGGGGAAAACTCCTAGTTTGTAGTTTGGGTTTGAAATCTATCTTCTGTGACACCAGTCCTGGAACTTTCCTCACACACCTCGTACGTGACCAAAAACTTAATTCAACTCCATCCTGAGCTCTAACTGGTCATTTCAACAAGACTTCTACAATTATTTTGGAAAATGATCACAAAATATCATCCTGTTTTGGTATGTGATCGAGTCCATCTGTATATTTTAACAAAACAAAACACACAGGCAACCATTGTTGTCTCGGTGGGTTTAAATACTAAATAACCTGCATGTAAAAATAAGGAAAAAGGCTTAAAGGCATATTCAAATGGCTGCTCGCTGAAAATATGATTAAAGAATTCAGGCCTCTAATTAGCTGAAAACAGAGCGGACGAGCTGTCACGAGCAGAACACCCAATGAGGATTCACTGTGCTAATGAGAAATTAATTATCAGATTCGTAAGTCTCCACCTGCTGAGCAGCTCAAATAAGAGGCAGTAAAACGGAAAGTCTTCTGACAAATTTACAGCGTCAGCACAGTTTGATACACGTCCGTCCACATCAATCACGGCGACGCAGAAAATCGGTCGACAGAATTGCTGCGTAGATGAATAATGTATCCGACACACGCACACGATGCATTAAACATGGAGGTTTCTCCGCACTACCATAAACACACTCCTTATCCTCAATTAAACTTGATCCCTGAAACCTAAAGTCAAATCAATTCCTGATTTTTTAAAATCTTAGTCTGACTCTCAAAAAAAGCCACAATCTGATATTAGGATGGACAAAATAAGAAAAATGTTGAACGTTTTATTTCAAACGAAGGTGTTCAAACTGGATATTTCCCTCATATATAAACGTGCTTGTCGTGCATACATACAATACATGTGGTCTAAAATCAGCAGTGATAAATGTTTGATTAATAAATTGAACACTGGACTTGAGCCTGTATCTCAGAATTCACCTTTCTATAATAAAACACATCGACTTTGTCAACAGTTCAGCTCCTCGACCAGGAGATTAAACGCGGCTTCCTGCCCTCGATGTGAACTCTCTCTAAAGCCAGGACAGAGCTGACCCTGGGGAAAAGAAAAATCATTTGCCTTTCATATCAGGGAGATATTAACACTGCAGAAAAGTGACAATACGAGACTCTAAATCACACGCTAGCTCACCTGAGCACGTATGTTTACACGCAACATATTTTAAAAAAGCAACAAATGGACGGAGAGAAAAAAAAGCTCGTCTATTATGACCTGCCACATGGGAGCGTATGTTCCAGGCCTGTGAAAAGCAGGATGAGCTGTTTGTCAAGTGCCACAGTGACAAGCCCGGAAAGATTTTCTGCTCTAAAGAATAAAGTGCAGCTAATACAGGCCCTGCTGTGGCCGAGCTTACCGGGGTGCATGCACTTCCACTCCACAGCCACACCGACCCAAGGAACACACACACACACACACACACACACACACACACACACACACACACACATGCAGAGTGCAGACAGTGCAGCAGCCAGTGGAAACTCAAGCTCCTCTGTCGCTCTCTCTGGGTAAGGTGCAATTTGACAACAGGAGCTATCGATTCAGCTGCCTGCAGGCTTTTTATAGAATCCAGCAGCATCATTACGACCCACAGCCCAGCCCAGCCTGCCTCTCCGCCTGCCTCAGCGCCTCCCCATCCGAGGCAGAGACACTGGGTGAAAACACAGAAACCGGGGTGAGCAGGAGAGGGGAAGATAATGATGGCTATCGTAAACACGGTTAAATGAAGGGGAATGTGAAGAAAGACGTGAGGGGATGGAGGAGATCGAGGAGGACAGAGGAGGCTGTGGCCAGCAATAAAATGGAGGGTTAGCAGCAAACAAAAAAAAAAATAAAGGAAAGAGAGATCTATTAGAGGAGACACAGGGGAGGGGGCAGACAGAAAGGACGCTGAATCGTGCAGAAATGGACCATTATCGTCTGTCTACATGCTAAAATAAAGAACAGGCTGAGGGAGAGAACAGAGGGATGCTGCACGGAGCAAAAACAATAAACTACACGAGAATGTGCAGATTAATCGTGCTCGTATATGCAAACGCTGCCATAGATGTGCAGCAGGCTTCTGTGATGTGCTGAGGTTTTACAAAAAGCTTAAGCAAAGGTTTAAAACCTAATGTTGGCTAACATCTCTGGAATCTCCGTCCTGCTCAGGAGGTAAAAACAAAGCACGTCTTTAATACCTTTCTAAATACAGCCGAGGGGCGTCTCGCTCCTGCTTTTATTTTCAGATTGTAAACACAGACATAGAATCCTTGATGCATGAGGGCTAACATTCAGAGATGGTTCTGTTTAAATGGACATTTGCCAGAACTCATGAATGCCTGTTTAATCAGAGCTTCTACATCAGGGACTGATGGCAGTGAGTCAGCCAGATCAACCTTAGTCGTGTTTAACTCTTGCAGATGGATGTTTTGAACAGGAGTTAATCGCTTCACTTGTACAAAAGGACCTTTTTATTTTGTGCTATTGATATTGCAGCATTGTTGTCTTATGACATCAGCTCAGCACATCACTTTTTATCCATCATTTGACCATCAGTCTAATTCTGTGTATTTGCTAACTGACCCTCCCTCAGTGTCCCTTCACATGCAGCCAATGAAACTCAGTTATCACAAAGTAAAACCTCATCTTGCAGAAAACTGTTTAACAACGAGGCAGCTTCAGACTGAACATTATGATTTCCAGTATACCTGTGCTCAAGGCTACTGTGAGCTATAATTGTGTGTGTGTGTGTGTGTGTGTGTGTGTGTGTGTGTGTGTGTGTGTGTGTGTGTGAGATCCACCCACAGTTTTGTATACACAGATTTTATCACTCAATAGGAACTCTGCCAGGTGTTCAAGGCTGCTGAGAGGGTGAGCAGTAAACAACTCTCACAGAAGAAGGTAGGAAACAGACAAACAAATACAAATAAAAGAGGCTTTTTGAACAGAACTCTGACCTATTGCGTTGCTGCAGGATCACTGACTGTGCAGCACATGAAGGTACCGCATTAACATGATGAAGACTTATGTATGTATATATGCATAGAATACAGATTATGATTACACTATTTGACGCCACATATGTGGACAGTACGTTGTCTGTTCTCACCACTTATGTGGACGACACATGGTTGGGTGTTCTGTGGCGTATCCGTCACAGAGCTGACAGGCCGTATGTTAAACATGTTGAACGTATGTGCTTGAAAACAACATGATGAGTCTGCAGCCATGCTAGTGGCTCCGTAAAGCTGTCTTTAGGCACAGCGGTGCTCTGAGTTAAACGGCAATATCAGCATGAAAACACACTCAAAATGAGAATGTGAACTGCTGCAAGTGTACAAAGGTGAAGACACGTTCATCTGCTGACTGGAACTAAACACAACGTGGCTACAGCTGGGTGTGGTTTGCAGGTATTTGGTCAGCAACCAAACCGCTGAACTAATTCTGGTTTTGAGGGAAAACAATAAAAGGGGAAAACAAGTTTTCTAGGATTCTTAAACTACATGTTGAAAATCAAACCCCTGCAAAGACAGGCTAGTGGTCTGCCAGTGTTTGGTGTGGTGTCAAAAGAATACTATAAAACTAACGAAAAATGTGCATCTTATAAAAATATCGGAATTTTCTTTAATTAACACAAAAATACATTTTCTCACTATCATTGTACAGGAGATTGTAGATATTTCTGGCTGTTTAATGTGTAATGAAGTACATTTATATGTGATAAAACAATGACAATACCTGTAGCCCAATTCAACAAACATAATATTTCAGAATCAGAATCAGAAACAGATTTATTGCCAGGTATAGTTTACACAATACAAGGAATTTGTTGTGGTGGGCAAGATATAAATAGCTAAAAAATAAAATAACTTAAAATAAAAATAAGTGTAATAGTGCAAAGCAGAAGCAAAAAATATTGTGGAGTGAAGAATTACAGTTACATTTAAATAAATATTTTGGTAGGACCTTAGGATGTAAGAACAGATGTAGCTCATACTGATATATTCAAGATAAAGGTGTGCACCAAAACGTTTCAAAAAACTAAATATATGTTGTTCTGATGCATTTTATTTTTAGTGAAAATGCTTCACAGGGCTTCTTGATGTGTTTTCCACTCACAGAAAATCCCCTCACTCAGTTGTGAGAATCAAAAAAAAGAAAAACAAGACGTAAAAAATAATTCACAACACCTTTTCCAACCTCGAGTGACAATATGAACATTTTGATAACCACCGTTTCCTCTGAACACACAAACATATTCCTCCATCTCCATACAAATGGCCTGTTATTTCTGAGATAGAATTTTCCGCTGATTGGTTCCCTGATGAGCCAAGCTTATGTCAGTGCCTATTGACAATCACTTTAGGTGTCAAAACACCTGTCTTGCTTCAGTGCCCAGTATTGGCTGCAGAGTTTTCCTTTTTTTTTTCTATCACTTGTCAGGGCTGCTCTCGGTGGTGCTGCTTCAGGCCCGTCAGCGGCGTGGAAGCTGTCACGGAGCTCACTCATGCTGTTAGGAACACGTGTCGCTAACCACTCACTGAGTTTGTCCACTGTTGGTTTTTATATTTGCAATAACATAAATCATATTCAAGACATCGAATCTTGGACACTGGATGATGATGAAGCTGTCTCTCTTTAGTCCTACTATTGACTGTAAGCATGAAATGAGGTTTTATTTAAGTGTATTTACTGCTGTTTGTCTTGTATGAGCCACTCTGGGGTTTGTTGCTTCCCTGTGCAGGAGAAGACGTATTAATTAGTCGTGTGAGTGGTGGGCTTGCCTCTCATTCCTCTGGGGTGAAAAGGTCACGCGACTCGGTTCGATCTGTTTGCACCGAAAAGTTTCAATTTTTCGTGCTGAAAATCTGTCTCTCAAGAGTCTCATCCAAACGAAGGGTCTAAGCATTGTTTAAGGACTGAGGCATTATGATATTAATCTGTACAGATAAAACTGATCTGACCTGACGAGCTTTAATAAGTGATTAACAGGTCGTTGCGTCTCTAAGTGACCAACCGGCTCCCTTTGTGTGGCCCCTCGGTTTCATCGTGCCCGAATTCACACGTCACTAACTTCAATGAGCTAAACAACCTTGTCACTGAGCAGAAAATAGATCGGCTGTCAAAGGCAATCACGTAGTGGAGGGCGGTGGGGTTGGAGGGGGTTTAAAACGCCCCAGGAGCTGCAATCATTGACCTGTCATTTAAAAAAGTGCTCCATAATGCGTGTCTGTTTGGCATCATTAAGCGTTCTGCGGCGCTCATCAAGTGCTTTTAGGAGACAGACGTGAGACACTGAGTGGAAACATCATCAGACACACCAAGTAAACACGAGTGACTGACACATGAACGCAACACGAGTCAAAATCACCAATAAATCAGGCAAATAAACGTCTCACTGAGCCCACAGATGATCCTCCAACAGCCCAGAGTCCATGTTTCCAGAATGCATTTGTTAGTCCGACATGCACAGAAGTTCAGCGACCAGACCGAAGCACCAGCGCATCTCTGCCAGGTATTTACTGTACACATTTCCAATAGTGGCACATTATTACTTGGCTCATGCGATGGTGATTGCTTAAGGCAGTCGCCCAAACGCTGCAGTCCTCCCACACGCACACGTCGTCAAACAACCATGTGTAACGAGGTTATGTTATGCTACAGGAACAGTCCTTACACGCTGATCTTGGATCTATAGTCACATATGGAGGCTGCGATATTTTCCCTCCAATCGCATTGAAATCAGCGATCAGCCGACGAGGGGTTCCCAGATCCTGATCGCGTTTTATTTGGAAAGATTTTACGCTAATGGGTTTAGTTCGTCTTCACATAATGGATCCAGATCAGGATGGAATCAACCAGTCGTCACGCCGACGTGCAGGACATTAAATGGACTCCAAAGACTGAACAGAGTCTGCGTCAGAGACAAACCACCATTATTCTCTGCAAATAAAAATTCAGAGTTCTCCTTTTTATTGAACTATTACAAAGTGCACGATACAGTGGCTCTGCTTTCACAGGCTACAGCACGACAAAAGTTGATGCCCTACTTTCTAAATTCTCCTCTGAAATTCACATTTTTCTTTTTTCTTTTGGCGCTTCTCTCACACTCTCTCCCCCCTCTCTCCCCTTCTATATTTTTTTTTTTTTACCCCTTCCTCTCCATCGCGTTCTCTGTTCCTTTCAGTAACTGCTTTGAAATGTAAACTGTGTGGTTGACGAATGGTGAGTCACAATGTGGGAAGATAAATCAGCCCGACTCTGCAGCGCTGCCAAGAACCTATCTCTCTTTTCCAACCTCTCTTTCTCTCCTCCTCTCCTTGCGGGCGTCTTTGCGTTCACCCTTGTGTTCACACATGTACACCTACACCCATCGCCTGCTTTACACTCGGAGGCGAGCATCCTTTTTCTACAGAGCCTACAACATCTCTCTTCCAACCTCGCTTTCGCTTTGTCCTCTTGATTGCTCACACACACACACTTAAGTGCGCGCACCAAACATGTTTGAAGTGTTTGCAGGGCTACGCACAAACAGGCATGTAGCGCTGAGTTCACAACACTGTCTGCATGTTACAGTCTCTTTAAAGCTGCAGGCGGTATTACAGAAGAGATTAGAGTGCTGTTGTAGCGAGGCATGACTCATTCACCCCAAATGTTTAGAGCAACCGGAGACCAAATATCCTATTAGATGGAAGGGAACAGAGGGAAGGAACATTGGACAGAAGACAGAAATAAGCAATACGATGACAACACGGTGGTGATAATGGATGAAAACATCTTAGAGAGTAATCGTGATGCATATCAGCCAGGATGTTAATGACAGCGAGTATAGTAGCTCTAATAGCTCATTACCATCCAGATGGCCTTCCTGATATGACATTGCTTGCAAACGACATGCTGCTGCGACTCATGACCCCCAAAGTCAATCAGGACTGACCTCTGAAGCTTTCATGCACCAGTCAACAAAACAAAAGCCACCTTCATGAAGTCACAAAGGGTAGAAGACAACAAGAGGTTCGATCTAATGAGAGACATGTATGTGTTAGGTCATTTAGCATCCTGTTCAGTCCTGCAATTTTAGGGTTTCTTTAAAATTAGTTCCACTTTCTTTGAGCTATTTCACTTGTTTTCCTTCCCGTTCCTGTTCTACAATCAGAGCGCACCAGATTACTAATTAACAAATGGAAAATTCATTTACTTCAGTTTTTGTTTTTGAAGAAAACAAGGTCAAGCTTCTCCCTCCTCCAGTGGAGCGACATTATTTTGCCTGTGCGCTTGTGTTTGAACGGGCACACGCAGTTATCGCCTCCGATCTAATCAGTCAACAATACATGGAGTTTGGAGTGATTCACTCACTTCCTGCGTGCTTCGGCTTCACTTCCACTCGGCCTTGCATCAGCCACACCTCTGCTTCGCTCTCTTGCGCCTCTTTAAATCCTCCTCTGTTCGCTTGCTTTTCTCCATCTCCCTCTTTCACAGCCTGACCCTGCAGTATCCTCTTATCTGTCTCTGGGAATTTGTTTCTCCCTGATCTGCCCTTTTTATCATTCCTCCTCATCTTTCAGGGGCCAGAAGAGCAGATAAAAGAGCCACCTATCGGCCTGCACACGAGATGAGGCAGCCAGGGGAAATACAAGCACTCGCCTATTTACATTCTCCTCTGAGATACGACCGGCAAGAAACTAGGTCTAGTATAAAAGCATAAATCTCCCCGTCAAAAGGCAAAACACACATGCGTAACGTATAGTCAGTGATAGGCAAGAAGAGCTCAGATGATCCATCTGTGCCTCTTGGTTTTCTGTGACTTTATACGAGGACATTTTTTAATCTCAGAAGCTATGGGAGCTACAAACCAACCAATCAGTGTCATATTTGTAATATGCAAGATTTAGGAAACTCTACAGGTGTCATTAGGAAGCATGTCAGTAGATTAAACCGATGACATGTGATCCAGAGCGACCATCTGAGCCGCCATCACATAAAACCACACTTGGCTTTGTTTGGCTGCGTGCAGCGCGGTAGTAACTAGCAGAACATTACCACCATGACTTGGAGGAGTTTGTTTGGATGTCATCTGGCAAAAACTTTGTTTACATTTCCAAAAACAAAAAAAAAACAGAAGCGTGGTATAATTTATTCATTTCTCCCACATCCACCGCCTACTGATGCAACAACGCAGGTGAGGACATGTGGGTGAAGGCCAGCAGTCCGGTACGACTGTGTCGTGGGAGGTATTCCGCTTCGAATCACTGCGGTTTTCCAGAGGACCCGTGTTCACCAAGATTCAGACACTTATGAGAGTTTAAATCCCCGAGGAAACTAAAAACAAAATGATGCTCCAGCTGCCAAATGTATGTCAGTCAGGTTAAAGGTGCAATACGCAAGATTGGAGCATAACTATCATGTGAAGGGAAGATGGTGGTGTTTAAGTTGACAATAACTTGCTTTGGTCATATTACAATGCAAGTGTGGGCTAATGGCTGTTGGCTTGTGTCTACGCAACCCTTCTGGTAGTAAATTGAATCTGAAGGGAGGGTGGGGATGATGCCTGTATGGTTCTGACAGGCTGCAGAGAAATCCAGTGGTTCTGAATTTGGAGAAGCTTTGATGTCTGAGTAGTTTGACAACATTTTAAAATGTGCAACCTACTACGCCTTAGACCTTAGAAAAACCACATGCTGTGCTCTTGACAGACTCAATTCCAGGTTACAAAGCATCGGATTACGTTTCCATGCTTTAGCCACTTCACCTCCTGCACCAGTGTCCATCAGTCCTCTCACTGATCTATGACACTGATTTGATCCCCTCTAATGAGAACCCTCACCCCGAGCCACGTGAAGACGGCATTCAGAGAAACCTGTATCCTCCTCTACCCCCTGTACTCAATTTGCCCAGAACCCACAGACAAACACAGACGTGTGACGGAGAAGGGAAACAAGACAAACGGCAACAAAAGTCCTTTTGTGCTCACAAGCAGATGTCTAGACAAAACGCCTGGACAGCTCAGCGGCTGACCGCTCCAGGCCCAGGCGATGAGGTGAGGAATCAAATTAACGAGGGAAGCAGCTGGCATCAGTAAAGCCCTTTGGCTAAGGTCCGTTGTTTTGGTGATAGACAGAATGGATTAATGAGATATAGCGTCCTGCGCTGCACCGTCTCACCTTGTGACACCGATGACGGTCACGGCGCCTCTTCTGTGTTGACGAAGGACACACTTTTTGCATTATATTCATTAGAGCATCGACAGGCAACAGAACTATATGTTTGAGCTGCACTGGCCTTAAAACATTAACAGAAGACCTGTCTGCTGTTCTGGCTCATTGGCCTGCATGTGTTGTCCTCTCTGAGACTGTTGTCACAGGGATGTACGGTACCGCTGGATCCATAGGCTGTGATGCACTAAAGCAGGTCTTCTGGAAGGTATTATAGCTCAGCGGTTTGGGTTTCTCATGCTGTATGTTAAACAAATAACTTGTGCATATGATTCCTAGCGTTCGGTTTTACTGGATAAATGCGACAGATGTTCATGTACATCTGGGCCGTCCACGTGAGACAGTTGTGTTCACGTATCCATGGTAACATCACAAAGCCAGACCCGGTTCTTCCCTCCAGTACTGCTTAAAGCCCTCCAGTACTGCTTAAAGCCCTACCGCCCTCCCACACAATGCTAAACATCTCTTCCTTATAGGACCATAAGAAGTTGCCTTCACCCACTTCTCTTTTGGGACTTGGCATCACTGTATGTAAAGTGGATAAAGAACACAAGATGGTAAATGGTCTGCTCTTATATATTAGTGCTACTCAGAGCACTTTTTCTCATTCACCCATTCACACACACATTCATGCACCAACGGCCACAGAGCTGCCATGCAAGGTGCTGCCTGCCATTGGGAGCAGCTTTGGGTTCAGTGTCTTGCTCACGGAGGAGCCACAGCCGCCCAACACTGACCAAACCTGTGGAGATGAATGCACAGAATGAGCTCATTGCTGTTGTTGATGGATTAAAAATGTGCAGTAAAAAATTCATAATGCATCAACATTTGCATGAAAATATGAATAAAAATGACCAACATCATTTGCTAAACATCCATTCATTAAAACCTGCTCACTGTTTGGAGCAATGTGTGCAAATGGCCTCATACAACCAAACACAATGCAGCATTTACTAACAACAAATCGATTCATCTTCACGGTTTCTATATGATTTATGCTTTACAAAATGATCGCTGCCTCTCTGTCCTTCCAAAGAGTGTGTATGTACAGCTCTACATGCGCTGGTATGTTGTCATCGTTGCACTACATCCGTGTATGTGTGTCACTATCACGGGGGCAGTCACCGTGTCCAGCAGAGTATACTGGCTAATAGCATTTACTACCGTTTGGTCCTTCATGTGTACAACCCAGTGACAAGATTTATGGCTCCAGTTCTCGATTAGGTCTAGATACTGGCCCTGTGCTCCAGCGCGAGCGCAGAGGCAGCCATGCAGACAGAGATACCAATCGGCTTCGTGCCATTAGTAAAAATGAAATTGATTTGGAAGAAAAAATAAATAAAATACTGCATCTCAAAGTCACTAGAAACATCTAAATAATGTAAGCAGGCACTCTGTCTTCGAGGCAAAATGTGAAATTATCCAGAGAATAGCAGTCGTTACGATGCGATGCTACAGCCGCCAATACTCCTAAAAAACCCACTGCAGACTGAAATGTTTCTCAGTAATCTTTGGTTTTTACTATTCAGAAAACATCAATGCTACGTGCCTGCTAGGCGCTAACAAGTTAGTATTACATACATTTTAATTTCTGATGTTTTTGCAGAAATACCAGTCAAAACGTAGCCGAGCGAGTTAAAAAAAAAACAACCCTCTAGCTAAAAGTATTTAACCAGAGCACTGAAAACGATGAGACAAGCAAAAGATCTACAAATCTAAGTGTACAGATGTAGCTGACAGTGTGACAAACAACACCTGCAACCAACTCTGCATTTCTACGTTTAACGTCTAGTTCAAACGTGACAGATGTGCTTCTACTGGAGGTCTTCTTTAACCCACAAATCAACCAACTATCTAACACTACATTGGCCTACAATACCATGTACTGTATTTACTGGTGTTTGTGTTCAGAAGACATGTACGCTGGTGCCGGTCATACTTTCAGCTACAATCCTGGGGAAATCATATATAATATATTCAATCTGAATGCTTCGGCTCAGCCCGTCACAGACACACATTTTGTTCATGCGTGCATGTTAAGACAGATGTTTGTGATGTTTGCATTACTGGAGGTGAGCGGCGCTGCGATCTCCTGCTTTAAAGGAACAAGAACTGTCACATCTCTCATCATTGTTCTTGTTACTTCTTGATCTCTCGGTTTTGCTGTAATGCAATACAGAGATGGATCCTATCTTGAGCTGTGCTGCAGTGCACACACTTTTCCACGTGACATCACTGGGAGCTGCGATAAGGATGCAGAGCAGCTCTTTGTGTATTATCTGTCACATAGACTCCGAAACACAACAGCCTTTCTTTTTTTTTTTCTTCTCCCAGTCATTCACTCCTTGTGCCTTCGCTGCCTCTGATGAAGTGAGCGCTGCATTATGTAATGTGTTTACATACGGCAGCTCGGTGCCAAAACCCAGCTCGGTACGCGTACATACCCACACCTCCACCGTCACGTGGAGTAAACAAGTCCCAACACGCCAAATCATATAATTCAAAGGGACATGTAATCTGATCTAATTAAAGACTTACAGATTACATGTACCATTGCATTGGCAGCGCAGCTAATTGCATTTGCAGAATTCCTTTACAGTTTGCAATGATAACCTCCATTCAGCCAGACCCGGGCTCGTGCTGCATAATTCCCACTAAAATATAAATGTGCTAAACTGTGATAGCGCGACAGAGATGGAGAGAGAAATCAAACCGCCTGAATATAAAATACAAATTCATATTAATGAAGATGATTAGAAAGCAGAGTGGCTAAATAGCGGGATATGATTTCAGTCCACGCTGAAGATAGTCTCCGATGTGTAATTAAAACTAAGGCAGCTTAAAAAAAATCAGCCTCCTTAAGGTTACATGTAATTAAAAATACTTTTAAAGGGGCTCATAGAACAGAAGCATCAGTAGACCGTAGAGAAATCTGATCACATCCGTTGTCTAGTTTTTGTAAATCAAAGGATTGGACAGAAGGCTCAGGGGTCAAGTATGTTTTAAATCAAGTGCTTGTCGGCTCTTCATAGCCGCTGCTGAAGCCATAAACAAAGCAGCATCGTCAAAACTCCCAAAACACACAGAATACAAATGTTCAGGTCTATTTTTGCACACTATTATCATACGAGGGCAAACCAATACAACAAGGAGCTGAAGCTCTTCTGGGTGTATATCTGGTCGGCTCGGTGCAGCCTTCACATCTCCAGGTTTCACACGTTCACTATCTGAAATACTTAGAAATGTTTTTTTCTCCTTCCCCTCTCTCTCGGGTCGTGAACTCTCTGCCATCACGACCACATTGTTGTTGAATCATTTGCTCCTTTCAGCTTGACCTACATTTGGTTTTCAGTCAGTGAGGATGACATTGTGTGACCCCTGTTTGTCAGCGCGGCGTCCCCCGTCAACGCCAGAACCTCCGAGCTGACAGCCGCGCTACTGCTGCTTATGCTGGTTCCACAAATGGAGAATTCATTGTTTTACAATCAAACATCTATTTTTCCCCCTTTACAATCTAATTATATATAATTTTGATTATGGGTTGCCAGTCCTAGTACGGACACATGTGAGACAGATAACCTGATAAAGAGTCGGTTTTCTCCACTTTAACTCTGAGTGTGATTGTCAAGCACACAATACAAATGAGCTGTTTTTGAGCTTAACCTGGACCTTTTAAACTATCAGTCAGGGACAAATGGCATTCCTGTTTGACACTTCTCTCCCCTTTAAATGCTATTTCCTTCAGTAAGTCACGTTTTTGGATGAAGACACCGAGGATGAAGGAAGTTAGTGAAAACAGAATCTGACATTCTCCTTCAATTTTCATGTAAATGTATGTAAAAGACGTAAGAAACGACACAGTGGGGACAAGAACACACGTCGATGTGGTCATTTTGCAGCCGCTTACTTACTTGTGGATCTGACCTGCATGATTGCAGCCTGACAATACCGACAAGAGACGGAGGACGGACCGCGGAGCCGCCTCTAAAAGCGTTCATGCAGCACGGTAGCTGTGAAAATGCCAAACTACCGGCACAGAGCCTGGCTTTGAGCTGCACCGTGCGCTGTTTGCCTTCACAAAAATGGAACCATAATTCTTTGACTTTCAGCTTCTTTGTGACCTCTTTCTGTGTGTGTGTGTGTGTGTGTGTGTGTGTGTGTGCGTGTGTGTGTGTGTGTGCAGCTTGTGCTTTCTGCCCCCTCGAGGCATCCAACCTTTTAGGATGCTGAAGGCTCACATACATGCATGGTCATATGCACACGCCAACGTGCACAGACACACCGACACATGCGATCCTCTGTGAACATTTTCTCCTGCTTCCATTTCCAGCTCCTCTCGGGAGGCTACAGTACAGTTAAGAGGATGTTACCGGCGACCCCGGTGTGAGATTTCTCTCGAAAAACAGCAGCAGACTTTCACCCTCTGCTCGGCTGTTTGTGTTTGGGTACATGTGAGCTCCGTGAGCCGGAGGGCCGATGAGTAACACTTCTCAGCCACACTGGTGCTTTACTCGGAAAACGAATACTATTTTATTTACACATCTCGGTACCTAAATGTCAAAGCAGCCTCCTTGTCAGTGTCTTTTAAAACACCCATATATTTTTTTTTAGAAATAAGTAATGTGAGCAGACAGCTAACAGCGTGTTTGATATTTTTCCACAGGAGGTATTTAAGCTGTGTTTTGTAGTCATCTAGGCGTGTAACCGAGCAGATGCACTTCCATTTTCATCACTGCAGCCATCCACACAGGACACGTAGCAGCTCACGTCTTACTTGAATTGTACAAAACTTTACTGTGTACTCGATGTGCATCCTGTACAGACGCACTGAAGCTGCTCAGGCTGCTCCTTCTGTGTAAAACGGGTGTAAAAGGACGGTGGCTGTGGGTTTGGTTATGTGAGGCGGTTACTATGCGATCCACTCTCCCATTCTCGCTTCTCAGCATCAGTAATGACAGCAGTTATCGAAGAAGCTCTCTGTGACCTTTCTGCCGTTAAAGTTCAAAAGCAATTCAGATAAAAGCAAAGTTCAGCCGACCTGCTTTACCCCCTTTTCTTAGAATAAACTCCCATTTAGAGAAAACCACTACTTTTTTTCCTCCCTGTTTGTTTTATCTTTCCAGCTTTCAGTTCCTTGTTTGTGCAAGTTTGAGCCACTTTCGATGTCTGATTAGCCCCAAATCCAGTCTGCAGTGGGGTTGTGCCCATCGCTGATTGCATCAAATATTGATGATTGGAGACATGAAAGCCATCTTCTTCTTTTTTTTTTTTTTCAATTGGCAATCACCATAACAAGTCACTCTGTTTTTAGTTTTTTTATTATTCAAAGCAACCTGTTTGCGTTCCTTTTTCCATCTGCCAATCCTGACAAGTGTGCTGTGCAATCTTACCAAACCTCGTATCGCCAGCCTCCACACGCCTGCTGCGGCTGCTTGATTCTACCCAGTGTGTGTGTGTGTGTGTGTGTGTGTGTGTGTGTGTGTCCACCAGGTCCATGAAACCGCGGGTGACCCCGGCTCTTTTCTCTGCTCCGTTATCTTTACGTGCCACATTTTGAACTGCTGGCTCACTTCTCCTGGCTGAAGCCTCGTGAATGTAAAATGTCTGTAATTATTGACAGCCGGCCAGCAATTATTGCTCAGTTATGCATTTCATCTGCCACATATTTCGCCGGTACACGTGAAGAACACAACTAGATTTCTGTGTGTGTAATTAGAAACACGCACACATCACAATAGGATATGAAAATACAGATGAGTGCCGAGCTCGATTCTGCAGCACGAGACAAAGACCGCAGACGTATAGGAAGAGACGAGAAAAAAATCTTCAGGGACGTGAAGACCAAAGAGTCCTGCAGCCCCCACAGAGCCCTGATCTCAGCATCGTGGAGTATGGGATTACATTAAGAGACAGCAGCAACTGAGACAGCTGAAATCCACACAGGGACTGTGACGAGCTCCCCGAGATGCTTGAAGCCCTCTACCTACCGAGTGCCTCCGTCGCTGTGAGGAGAGCTGCTTTAAAGGGAAGGCATGGTCACACCAAATATTGATTTGATTTAGTTGTTTTTTCTGTTTTGTCCATTTGCTGCACTTTGAACAAAGTTAATTGATAAGCTAAGAAAAAAGATGCCATGAGCAGCGTTGCATTATCTTTGAAAGGGTCCTCGCTCTGCTTTTAGTGTCTAAAACTCTATTCCCATAAAGCTGTTTAAAGTGCTGCTGGAGACAGAGCAAATAGAGGCTGATGAGAACGGCGAGCTGCGCAGTCAGTTTTAAAGCCGGATCTGCATACAGGCCGCTTGTTTAAACCATACGTCCTCCTGAATTCTGTTACGCTAAAAGCCTTTCTAATTGTCTCGCTCTTCTCCACGTATGATTGGTGAGAGCGACTGCGACTGATTCCAAATAAAGAACTGTGATGTTACAGCGGCCTGATTTTCTGGTAGAAACATCTCATGTCATCTTATCTAGATGTTTGCGGTGCATCATTTAGCAGCAGGTGGACGACGGGTGTGTAGTTACCTATGAAATATCTCAGCTACCACCAGGCAGCTGACCTTTCGTTCCACATTCCCCATCAGAGTGAACAAAGGTGGTGTTAGTAGAACCTCATAGATGGATGACAACTAATTAAAACGGACAAAAGGCAAAATGGAACCACTAAAAATGCAGCATTGTTAAAACAACAGTAATGAAAACTGTGTGTACCCGTATGATATAAAATGGATGCAGGAAAGTTAATAAATCATCGACAGCAAGAGACGACTCTGACGTAATCTTGTCTCATGCTTTGTACGTAGATTCCAGCGAGAATGAGCATCGAGGACGTCGGTGGTTCTGTAGACGAGCAGGTTATCGTTCACTAAATGCAGGTTAAGGGGCTTTGCCTTTACACAGTGTGGAGCAAAAACACTGATGCATTGGTCTCTGTTGAGCATAAGGTTTCTGTTTTAGTACAAGATGTGGTTGATCAATGAGGATGAGCTTCTGATCTCACTGCTCAGCCTGCTTCACTGTCATACAGCTCTCTAACATGCAGCAGGCAGCTTCTACCTTAATGTATTCAGTGATTGTCTGCCCACCTGTTGCACGCTCTTATTAGCTGCATTCATTTATTCCCAGAGTGTCTGTGTGTGTGTTTGTGTGTGTAGTCAGAGTGCTGTTGTGTCTCTGTTGTGTTATAATTTGTGAAGGAGCAGTAGCTAACAAGTGTTTTGTCTTTAATTAGCACTAACGCTGCTCCGTGTTCCTTTGTTTGGGGACCAAAGGTCACTGAAATCAGAGTTTTCAGCTTCTGATTAGAAGACGGATCAATATAATCACATTTATTACATTTCATGAATATTCAATCTGAAATATAATTTTTTTACAGATAAGATCAGTGCAGTTCTGAGGGTAATGATGCTGCACATTAGACAAATAAAAACCTTTTAAGATGTGCAGATTTGCTCCTTTTCTTTATTTCTAATAGTTTTAAACTAAATTTCTTTACAAATTAAAAACAAAAACAAAAAAAATCAGTGTTTGTTATGGCAATATGAGCAGAAAGATTAATCAATTAGTACAAAAGTAACATAATAATTAACTAATGATGACCTGATTATCTTCATAACATACTGATAATTATTAAGGACATTATTACCTAAACTAAACTGCTGCACTTGCTTTACTTTTCACTTAATCCAAGCGTAAACTGCAGGCCAGAGGCACTAATTCTATTATGGTGCACCCTACAAGGTTAAAGTGAGGATAAAGTGCAGAGCGTGGTTATGAATAGCTGAATACTGCTGCCTCATGCCTTTTCTGCCCCACTACCGGAGCAGCACTTTTGCTTGCTCACCATCGGCGTCAGTAAAAACTGCCATTACTCTAGTTTACAAATAGAGGGCTGCAAATCCTGTTACATGTAATTCACTCAGGCCCGAGTGAGACACTAGGCAGGACCGCACATGTCCCGCCGTCATTACGTGTGCCCGTGTCCATGGCAACGGATGTATTGATAATGAAGTTTGGAAACAGGCTTCGTGATAACAGCGGAGACAGAAAATATGTAAATGGAGCGCAGTGTGAGCAGATACGCCCCTGATGTCGGCGGCGTCCCGGCCACCTTCTGCAGCAGTTGAGCCACAAAAGCGAAACAGAAGCGATTATGGCTGCAGGCCTTCTCGCCCAGTCAGCAACGCCAATGACACAGCGCCACAACGATGAATGCCTAATTGATGACAATCTGACGGTATTGTTTGTCGAAGTGGCACCGCCCAGCGCTCCCGTCTCTCACACACACACACACCGTCAGGCCGTGTGATTAATAATGGACTGTAACAGTAGCTGTGTGTTTACACAAAGTGACCTCCTCCCATCGCCGCCTCACGCTCCATTGGCCAAATTAGGTTTGCTAATTGCTTGCTGCTGGTCATCGAACAACATGTGGCTGCTGATGACAGGATCCGTCCCCGAACGCCGAGCTGCAGCTGCCTCTCTAGCCGGCAAAAAAGAAGCAGAGGATTGTTGTCAAAGCTGGCTAACTCGTCTTCATTACTCAGCAGTGTCAACACATTTCTGGCAGGCCACGAGTCTTGGCAGATTCTTGGGCTGATAGAGGAGGACATGCAATATCAGCGTTTGTCAAGTCGGCTGATTTACTCAGTGTTGATATCATGTCCACACACATTACAAACGCGGATCAACGGTATTATAACACAACTTATATCGATGATGTTCGTTTCTCAGTACGTCACAGCATGAGAACAATTTAACCTAAACATGGCCGCCCATCAGTCATGATTCTAAATATGAGAACAATAAACCTGAATCACTAAGTATGTTCCTCATGATCATATGACCGCAAAGCAACCCCACTGTACGCTGATTTACAGCCGTATTGAGCTGTGATCCAGCCTGAGTGAAACCTCAGAAAAGAATACGGCAGTGATTTACAGTATTGGTATAAAAGTGACACACGGATCAATGTTAATTCTCCCATGTGTTATAAACACCCTTTTGATATCAGCGGGAGCCCTCGCTCTCTCCCTCCCACCCATCTTTTCCATTTCAATCTCTGTAGCTCACCTCATTTTTGTTTTCCTGGTCTCTGATCTGATTGACTGTTATGAGAAGTGACTGTCTATCAGACTCCGGGCGATTCTATTACCGAGCCCCTTATTGAAACTACATCCACTTTCACAGCGCCGACGCACAAACCGACACAGATAAGAGACGAGCGTGTGCATGCAAAGAGACGATATGGACACAGGTAGGCAGCACGGCGAGGCAGGCAGACACGGAGGAAGACACGCATGAATGCACACACACACACACACACACACACACACACACACACACACACACACCCATGCATAGACACCTGTCAAGCTGTTTCTCTATTATGCTGGTTCTCAACAAACCAAATCTCTGCCCATGTTGGTCGTCTCGCCCCAGGCAGAGGGAGGAGTGTCCTAGGAGCCCACTGCAGAGAGCCTCGTTGCCAACCCACTGCGCCAACCCTGATGACATCGTTGCTATGCACTGTACACCAGAGCAGGACCGGTCCTCCTCTAAGTGACATCAAGACGCAGCACAACACTCTCCAAAACAAAGACACAGGCTCCCGTGTCTATCGATGGTCGTGAACGGGTGACGTAAGCTCGTCAGTGGGGAAACGGAGCAAAAGCAGCATGTGGATATTCTGCTGTTTGTTCATTTGTACCAGGAAAGCATGAGGAGGAAGAGAGAGAACGCAAAGGTCAAACCAGTGTAAAGATCCCACCTCACATCATGTGTTGAATCCTAAAATCCTACAGAGATGCCACCAGTTTGTTGCTCCAACCACAACAGGCCTGATTGAGTCAGTAGATCTGTGGATCATGTAGAGGTAGAACTGATCCATGACGTCATATGTTTTGCTGCTTTTAGTCAGATGGCTGCTGGAGAACAGTGCAGAGCAACGTTCGGCCTGAGAACCAGGGTCAGAGCTGCTCACAGAAACAACAGGAATGCTTTCTGCCCTAGAACGAGTGTTTGTTTGCTGATTTCAATTTGTGGGTGTGAAGTTTTTTTAGTTTTCACATAATTTAAGGATGATTTATTCATGTTGTTGTTTTCCAGCAGATGCCTTCCTGCCCACAGCAGCATCTCAGCTACTTTCTGCTTCGTCTCTTTATCACATCAGCCCAACTATCCTCAACAAAACAACCCTGTTGCTTGTCTCCATCTCAAGCTTCAGAGCCACCTTTGTCTTCCTCTCTCTCTCCTAGTTCCTCTGACTGTTTGTTAGTCTACCTGCATCCTCCCTCCCACTCTGTTTTCTGCTCTCTTTTTCTTTTTTTTTGCCACGTCAGCACGTCAGCAACGATTTTTAGCAACTCCTCAATCTGCTGGTTTCTCAGCACCTTGCCGACTCTATTCTCAGATGAGCCAGGCCATGTGAGCGCATCTGTTTCTGCAGTTTGTGAGGCTAGATTATGGAAAGTGAAATGACAATATTAACTCCATGTTCTCTTACTTTGGAATAATTGAAAGGAAGGAGACACCCAACATGCTGTATATCTCACTTCTCTACACAGATCAGCAGCATAAAATGTTTATTGACTGATTCCAAAAAACACTCGCAGAAACCGAAGAAAATGTGAACTTTCTGTTAAGTACATTTGCAGAAAGGAAGAAAGCAAGAGACTCCATGGAAACTCAGATATATCGATCCTCCTTTTGACTACAGCGAGCAGCGCAGACGTACATAGAACACATGCAGGCACCCGGGGAGACGAGTCTACACAGCACACGGCGGGAAAAAAAAAAAAGGCTGCCTCCCACAAAGAGGCCACGTAACCGCAGTCCCACACAGCCGATCAATGGTGGCACCACCATGTTTAAGCCCGGAGAGACGGGTCGGATTTTTTACAGGAACAAAATACATATTTCTGCCAGATGATGATGGGTTGCTATCGTAGAAGGAACAGCTAAAGTATCGGGTCAGTGACAGCAGACAAATCGAAGAAAAAGCTTTAAAGGGCCTGTTTTTTTTTTTACACGGCGCTCCACCTTTTAGAGGCCGGGTGAGGAAAATGAAAACTGAGGTGACATAAACTTATGCAGAATAAAAGCACAAGGCAGGCTTCAGCCATCACACCAAACGACGTGATAGATTCCTGCGAGGCGACCGCCGATGCTAATACGGCTACAAATGAAGGAACACAGGGAGGAGAAATGCATTAGAAAAGCAATAGACAGAGGAGAAAAAAAACAAAGAGAGACCATTACAGAAGATGACAGGCGGGCGTTGAAAGCCCTGGGAGGAAAAGGAAGAACATTCAGACAGGCTGTGAAGGACAGAGGAAGGGTGAATTGAATAAATAAAAGTAGAAATAAGGGGAGAGAGGAAGGTCCTCTAGACAGGGTGAGGCAGAATGAGAAACAGTAAAGCAGCGAGGTGGGTGTATGTGAGACCACGGAGAGGAGGAAGACAGAGCCGGAGAGTCGGTGACGGGCCACATGGGAGCAGAGGGAGGTGTGCGCCGCATGTCAATACAAATGCTAAGTCACTCAAGGGCTCCCATCCAGCCCAAATCCCAGCCTCGCTCCACCGTCAGGAAACAGAGAGGGGACGGCTTAAGACAAAGGGAGTGGTCATGATATCTCCATTCGGCTCAGCTTATCCTGCAACCGAGTCACGTTGTTGTCTCCTTTCATCAGCTTCTCCCTGTCATCCAACACCGCCGCTGCACCTTCAGCCCTCTCCACCACCACACTCCTGTTCTCAGCGTCTCCACCGCCTTCCTTTTCAAATATTCAAGCCATGTCACATCTCACTCTGCCACCTTTCCATCTCTTTTAGAAATCATTCAGTCTGTCCGTGTAGCGCTACAGCAGGACCAGCTGCGCGGCTGCTGCTGCGGCATCAATAATTGTTTGCTTCCTCTTTCGTAGGTTTTCCCCGAAGGGCAGCTTTGGGTATTTATGAGGGTGTAATCTCCTACCTGGGTTGCACTCACAGGTCCTCCTCCCACCCCTTTGACCGGGTGACCCGGGGGACGGGCCGTCGGATGGACAGTTCTGAGCCTGCGACATGACAACCGAGCAACGTGAAATGACAGGACAGGAGGAAGGAGGCCCACGTCTGGAGACACAGTACAGCCCAACACTGTGATAATTTACTTAACTATGATTTGCATGTGTGCATCTTTGTTTTGAAATAGCGGCAAACAAAACATTTGCACGTGTTTGTTTGATTTTTAAGGATTAGTTTCTTTCACATTAGGCTCATGAGTATTGGTGTAAACAGCGTCTCTACTGCGTCTCCAGCGCAGAGGAAGGAAAGGCGGGAGCATCAAGTGAAGGATACATTCGTACGCCGCCTGATCTCGAGCCGACGGCCAGCAGCTTCTGCACGGGGTCGAAGGCCAGAGCAGTGGGCTGGTAGGGGAAGCCGTGACGCACCGTCTGAAAGACAGAAAAACACACAAATCAATGCTTTAATTAAACAAGACAACAAACATTTGGGGCGCACACTTTGGGAATTGAATGGTTTTTTTTTCTTGTCATGCCCAAAAACTGAATGCCTGTTCTAATTATGTTAAAGGTTACAACAGACGAGCAAATCCCATTTTCTGATTAAATAACTAGAGATAGCTAATGACATCAAGACCACTGCAGAACGCTTTTACCTTTTATTGTGAGCAAACATGTTGGTCGGGCTCGTGCTCGGGGAATGAAATGATTTGTTTTCTCCTCTGACATTCTACCACATGATGAAGCTTCATCCAGAAGCTAAATCCTCATTTTGTAAAGCTTCAACCTTTAATTATGTTAAAGGTTACGATGAATGAGCAAATTCCCCGAAAAGTTATTGTTTTCTAATTGAACAGTTCGACTAATGACATCAGTCAGACTGCAAAATGTCGAATACACGTTTTTCTTTACTGTTTATTAACCGAGGCTGGCAAATAATAATAATCATAATAATTTTTAAAAAGCTTTTAAGATAAGATAGAACTATTTTCTTCTGCTATTTTGTCGGATTGCAGCGGTGGTACTCTGTTATTTGAGTAATGATGACTTTCTAAACCTGCTGCAGAAGCAAAGTGATGATGTGTTTTAGTCCAACACTGGCGCTAAAACAAAATATTAATTAATCCTGAGCGACAAATACATCCATGCACACTGCTGTAAACACAGAATTCTGCTTTTACTCTTCACTTTAACACTCGTGAATGTAGGACGCATTAAAGATGCATCAAGGTTTCTGAAAGCTTAATAAATTTCAGAAATCTTCAGGGTCAACATTCGTCTGCTGGTTTAACTTCGCTGATCAGCAAAGAGAGCACGTTCTCTTAATGCCGCAACTGGATCCTGAACTGAAAGAAACCCGGAGCAGCCTCATATATAACAGTCATATGCCAAAGCCTGACGAGGCAAAACAACGGCGTCTCTCACACTCCCACTCTGACATGCACTGCAGCTGTCTGCCATTAGTCATGTTAAATTTCCCAGCAGCGCTTCACTTACAGTAATCTGCTCAGGAGGGGATGTAGAGACGCTAGAACAATGTTTTACCAGCAAACTGCAGAATGAGCAGATACTGTCTGAAAAACACACAGGGAGGGATGGAAATGTTGAATCAGATCATATAGGAAGCAGAAAAGGTGTCCATCAGAGAACCAAAATGAGTTCTTTCCCTGTGCACTGTTATTTTTTCCCTAAAATAAGTAAAAACAGGTAAGTGTCAGGCTTCAACATGTTACTTCAGTCCTGCTTCAAGTCCCAGCACTCATCAGATCCACAGATCTCTTTGTATATGATCCTATTTTCTTCTCTTTGCTTTGCTGCATGTTTTAGAACATTTTGCTGCACACGTGTATCCAGATGCTAAATACGTAGGCTTAGTTAAAAAAATAACAACTATTCAGTATATAGTACGGAGCTGCAGCAATTGTTTGATAATCGCCAAACAACATCATCTTTTAAATTCTGATTAATCTCTGCTTCTTCTTTTTTTTTAAAATATCTGAATACTGGAGGAAACTGAACATCTTTAGGTTCTGGAGTCTTGAAGTGATCTGGAGACTGAAATTGTTTTGCTTGTTTTTTATGCAGCTAATTAATCTATGAGATAATCACCATCACTATATTTACTATGGAACATGTGATCTATTTTTACGTTTTCATTTTTAACAACAATCCCACAAAGACCTCGATGCATAAGAAATGAAATCTCCCCACTTACTCCAGAGAAAACACCGAGCAGCGGTAATAACAGTGAATGAACGAACCAGGGAGTCATTTTTAGCCCGTCGCTCTGGTGAGCTCATGTAATTTGCAGCAAAGCGCCGCTCACCTTCGACCTGCAGCAGAGGTCCAATCAGCCACAATTAAAAACATCAACATGGGTGTGTGTGGCCATCCGCGGAAATATTAAATACAGCTTACGACTGCTCGTAAGTGCATCGTGTAAGCCTACGTTCAGAAAGCCTGCCTGACATCAGTGACCTCTGCCTGCACTCTACGCAGCCGGCCGTGGACGCACGTTGGACATGATTTGTAAAACCCTCAGCAACACTCATTCAGTAATAAGCCTCCAGTTCTAAAACCACAATGTGGGTTCTGGCACCCGCGGACGCCAGACCCCACCCCCATCACAAACACCTTTGTTTGGCTGCCTAAATTGTTGTAACGCCGGTTTTGTGCTCTCATTAATACTGCAGAGGCACAATTATGGAAAGATAATATAAGAGACTGTGGATGAATGAAACGGTTATAAAACAGAGAGAATGAAATCACTGGGCGGCGATCGGACCCGACAGAGGATAATGAGAAACAACACGGAGACGCAACACAGCGAGTCTGCATGTGTGGGTCTGTGTGTGTGTGTGCATGCTTTGTGCACGTTTCCATTCATACACGGTAAACAGGAGCTTCTGTGCGTATATGTGTGTTTGTGTAGCGCTGCAGCATACCAATTAAGATTATCTGACCTTCAGACGCACATACATTGTTATGTATAGTCTGACATTGGGATCTCAGAGTGCACATCAGTTGATGGCATCCTCCTGTCAATTTATATTTCATTAATGCTGTCATCTGTTGCACTCCAGATAAGGAAGCAAACACTAATTAGAAATCTTGAATGCTTCTTGGTCCAGTTCCTTTATTCTTTACACGAATTGAAACGGATGAATTGAAGTGGAAGAGGAACCCAATCAAAAGGCTCACAACAACTTTTTTTTTCCATGTCTGAATGTTAAAGTAATAAAAAAAAAGCTCCCTGAGATGCCAGCGCTGAACACATTTAATGCTGAGTATGTATGTAATTCTATCACATAAGGGAGCTAATGCACCTGGAAGGCATTAAGATATGCACCGCGGACCCCACAGCAACGCTTCAACACACATTTACATGCATTTTATAGGCTTCAGCTATTTTAAAATGAAATGGCTTCGCGATTGGAATTCTCTCCTGTGATTTAATGTCTTCTCGCATTAAACCGAGTGCTGCTGAGGTGGGGCTCGATTCCAGAGGTGACGACATTTTTAGTGATTCAGAAGTAGGTGGGGCGATGTTTGCAGAATGGACGCTGAGGCCAGACTCATTAAGAACGACTTTCCCTTCCTCTGAGGCTCCACTTATTGAAGAGACACACATTAAAGGTCTGCAAACGACACCTGTAGATGTTGTTTCAAGCTGATACTGAGAAAAAATAAACAAAAAAAAAACTAGTGATGCACGATATTAACATTTCTCGTCGATACCGATATTAAGATTTCTGATATCGCTGATAACCGATATCACCAATGTCGATAATCAGTTTTTGTTCACACTGAAAGTATAAGTAAGCACTGTGAGAACTATTCAAAAGAAGCCCAAATTAGACCACATCGTCTTGTTTATTACGTAACAAAAGTAAAACATGTTTTAACATATTTAAGTCCAGGACCAATTAAGTAAAAACATCTGTGAAATAGCAGCGATATCAAACATAGAGACGAAGGCGCTGATGTTAGACAATCATCGGCTAAATGAGTTTATCAGACCGATATATGGGAAGAAACACTAGTATCGGCCGATACCGATGTGGTCGCCGATATATCGTGCATCCCTAAAAACAAACACGACTATGACTCTGACTCAAACCCAAATATCACCAAATGATTCTGACACTGTGTCGCACGTTCACACACAAAGTTAATGATGACAATCCAAACCAGCCCCGTCTCTCAAAGATGTCCTGTTTGTTCAACTAAACTCTGAAGGAAACGCATTTTCTCAAGAATTAGATCCTAAAGATAAGATTCTAATCGACTTATCTTTGCAGTTCATTGCATTCAAACTGTTGCTTCTTTTCAGCCAACCAATCACAAGTTCTAAAAAACAGAGGAGAAGCTTCAAACATGTTGTAAAAGGGTCCTATTTTAACCCAAGCCATGATATTTACCGAAGCCTTAACCAGTAATTATTCTGCTTAAACCTGGCCGTCCTTCCAACATGCGGTAAACACTGCGAATCCTAACCAAACAAAAGTAAACCACCTTCCTTCCATCCTTATAATATGGACTTCAGGGCTCTTGGACAGTGTAAACAGTTCCTACTGCATCATTCTAACCAGAACCAAATATGTTTCCCTTAAAAACTCAGCTTGGTTGTCAAGTTTATGTGCAGATAATAGAGAAACAGGTGTGAAGGAGAACCTGGACCGACACATTCATTTACACGTTCATCCTCCAGGTGTTGCCAAAAGGCCCCTTTAGGTTCTCTGAGTAGACGACTGGTGCACAGCTGCTGGAATACAGAAGAGTCGCTCCCCCACATATACATGTGAGAGAGTCTAGAAGTGGATGGGAAGAGCTGCTCAGAGCTGCTCATACATATTTGAAGGCCAAAAGCCATGAAGCCATTTTTCTCCTTCTTTCAGTGCATGTGTTTGTACATACAGTCTATCTATCTATCTATCCATCTATCCATCTATCCATCTATCCATCCATCCATCCATCCATCTATCTATCTAAGGTGTGCATTTAGACAATGCAGTCAGCAATGCAGTAACTGTTGACCTGCTGCGTTATGGCTGCCAGAGACTGCATTACATCAACTCTGCTCTTCATCTACCTCCTCCTCCTCCTCCTCCTCCCCTTCTCGCCGTCTCTCTGTTGTGCACACAAACACAACCTTTATGCACACAAGCCCGATGTTCAATCAGATAACCCCACACAGATATCCCCACCCCCGAAAGACTAATACCACCTCATGCCACCCACCAGCCTCCGTCTCTCTCCACACAGCGTTCAGCTGCAGAGCTGGTCTAGACCCCTGGTTCTATAAATAGCAAGCAGCACCCATGTCTACCGCTGCCAGCCGATTGTGCATTGAGTAGCTATATCTCCAAACACGAATGAGCACAGAGGGCTGGCGTTAGACTCTCCTCATGTACATGTGAACACGCTACCAGTGCATTTAATTCAACAGCAGCTCATTCAGTTCTTCTTGTTGATTTTGCAGCGTGGCAGTGAGCACCACACAACATCAAAAGACAGCCTCACACAATGCTGTGCAGTTTCTTTATTTATTTTTTCATAAAGTCTGCATGAGAATGTGGAAAAGTGTCGAAGCAAAGCAGTTCAAACCAATTCTGTCAGATTGGCCGAGCTCTGGGGCGAGTGGATCTTTTGTTTCTCATTATCACTGAGTAATGTACAAAATGTTCAGATGGCAGGCGTCGCATCCTCTAGCCAGCGCTGTCCGTGTTTACGACGGCGAGAATGAAAACCATCATCGGCTCAATATTGTATTCTATCAGCTGAAGCTTCTGTTCAGTGATGCTTGATCTAAAGAACGCTGCTGTTTGTCTTCATGTTCGTTTTTGTGTAATGTGCACGGTAAACGATGAGTCCACAGCTTTGTGTGACTGTATAATTATTTTCGTATTTCAGGGCCCCGCTGTGAATGAGAGCCTCTCCCTCTCTGCTGCCTTTCCCTGTGATTAAATAAACAATATCAATAAATCAATTGACATGAATTTCAAGTGTCAGTTGACAAAAAGTAAACAAGCGGTCGGATACAAGCCCCCAGACGAACCGAGAAAATTACACGTCTGTGATATTTTAAATGGCAGCAACAGCAGCTTCTGAACAAAGCTTTATTTATTGAACAGACAGAGATTAGGTGCATAAATTCAAAAGTCACAGCAGATTGCACGCTGAAAATCTGTCACTGTGGTCACACATTAGCTGACAGATGACCTCTGGAAAATGCAGAGCGCTGATGGTGGCGATGACCCCCCACGGCCCTCCACAACCACCGCAGGAACCATGCTAGCCGCCGTCCTGCTAACCTCCTGGTAGATGCATGCATCAATGTATTGCTCTTCAGCGAGCCAGGCATCGCTTGAGTTGAACCACAGTTGCCTGCAATATTTCTGTGAATGCATACTGGCTCCAGATTAATCCTACTGCACCTCTGCCTTCAGTACAGCACATGGCACCGCATGGCACCACCTCCCAGAACCTTCGATACCGGTGCACATGAAGCAATGCAGTGATCACACTCCACGGTCTCACGGTGGTGGCGCTCGGACACATTTATCTACACAACAGCGAAGTCGCGAGGGAAGCGTTGGAACGAGAATAAATGGAGGAATGGATGAAGAGGCCACTTGTGATGTGCAGTTCGAAGCAAGAGCACTGACAAGTAATGAATAATACATAGCGAGAGTAGTATGTGTGTGGACAGCAGAGGAAAGCAGGAGGAAATGGAAATGATGGAGGGAAGTGTGGCGGACGAGGTCACAGCTGTAATTGTAGATTTGTCTCGTTGAATCCCGACAATCAAACCGTCGTTTTGTGCACCGCCGACATGATTCTAATTTATTCATCACGAGAAGTCACCAAACACAAGGCACGTGTTGCTTCAGTTAATGAGCGAAGTATTTATAGTTTTATCGGTTGTTTGTTGACGCGTTTATCATCAGCTCCACATGTAGTTGTTTGGGTTTTTATATTTGTGGTGACAGGAGCTTTGTTTGCTTCCTACCTGCTGCCTGTGTGTCCCAGGGTCAAATAAAGTTGAGCTAAATCATGATCTTCACACTGATCACTCAACTACAACAAACACACAGTTTATATGTGCCACCGTAAATATATCTGTAATTTCATTATCAGCATTTTTAATGGTAGCTTAAGGACAGCTCAGGTATTTGGCTGAAAACCACTTCACATCTTAAATTAATCTTGCTGGACCACATGCTGAATCTTTCAGTGATGCTAAAACCAGAGCGTTCGCTAACTTTTAAGTTTCCTTGCAGATGACAGATCGTCTACGTCTGTCTACATCTGGGCCTTTTGGATTCAAAATGCAGTTTGGATTCCTGGCTGTCACCACATATTCAACACTGTTGTTTTTTGTTTTCTCGCCCCATCAACGGCAGCAAACAAAGGACCAGCAAATAATGTCACCATTTTCTGAGGTCAACTTGTAGGGCAGGTACAGCTGTAGACTGGGACTGTGAAATTGCATGCAAGAGGTTCAAGCAAAATGAGGTTTGACGTGAGAATATGGGGAAACCAAACCTGCACACAATCGCCACCTGAGGCAGGTTGTTTGAAGGCTTCCTCTGTGTCGTTGTCATCTTGTTGCCTCGATGCTGCTTAACACGAGTTTGGGTCATGTATAGTGTTGCTAGCATTGCTTTTTGCAGATATTCTATTTTAGATAAACGGAAAAAAAACCTACAAACATGCATTTATAAAAAGTTGTCGTGTATACAGCAGCCAACAGATCACTGTAACCTGAAGGTTAGAGTTCAGGTTTCTGCAGCTTGGATAACCTTTTTTAAACTCTACAACAACGATTCAGAAACTCCCACCAGAACCGTTGAGTGTCGCTTTCCTTCTTTGTTATCGTCGCAGTTTGACGCCGTGTTTGCGTTTCCCTCGTTTCACCCAGAATCACACACGACGACTTGCATCCCCTCGCGACGCACGGCTACTAATTACAGTTGAATTTGTCTTACATTACATCCACGTTCCACTTCTTGGCACTTCACCGCTGGGACTCGCTCCCACAGGGTTTACCTGAATATATTACTGACAAACGGATCTGGTGTCCCTGTTGCATGCGCTGGACTCAGGCTGCTGCTGCGTTAGAGTTCAGGCCTTGCTGCTGTGACTCAACCCCTTTAGTTTTCAGTTTCCTAAAAGTTCAGACATGATGAATGGCTTTAACTGCTGGATTAATCATGCAAATTAGAATTAAAATGTGTTAAATGTATGCAAGCTGTAGACGATGTCCTCCCGCTGAAGCTTAGACTACGTTTATTATATTTGTCTTTTTCTTTTTTATCGTATATGATTTTTTCAAAATTTATTACGGGTAAATTTATCCAGCCATCATCTATACACCGCTTAATCCTCACTATAGGGTCATGGGGGGCGGAGCCTATCCCAGCTGACTCAGGGTGAAGGCAGGTTCACCTGGACAGGTAACCAGTCTATCACAGGGCTACACTTAGAGACAGACAACCAAGCACACTCACATTCACACCTACGGACAATTTACAATCACCAATTAACCTCAGCATGTTTCTGGACTGTGGGAGGAAGCCGGAGAACCCGGAGAGAACCCACGCTGCACGGGGAGAACATGGAGACTCCACGCAGGAAGATCCCGGGTGTCCTCACCGGGACGTGAACCGGCGACTTTCTAGCTGTGAGGCGACGGTGCTAACCACAGAGCCACCGTGCAGCCCAGGGTACATTTACTTTTTGAAAATGAAAGAACACAAAGAGCCTGTTTGTTTGTGTTCTGGTGCTTCTTGGTGCACAAAAAGGATTGAGTTTGGATTCTCAATGAGCCGTTGTTGTGCTATCAGCAGACTTTCTAGCCTGGACGACGCACCGCGCTCTGGCTGTGATCAAAATCACTTCCTATTCACTACATAAAGCTTTTACTGCCTGTCATTTTATCTGTGTGTCCGATAAACACCGTGTCTATACGGGCTTTGGTGTCCACAACAGTTTGGCTTCAAACTCTTTACAATAGAACGAATGAAGTAAATACAATGGATAGACTTATTTTTTCTGCTATTTTCTTTTTGTGAACGTCCAAAATCTCAGATCGCTGCTCGCTATCAAGCGTCCGTTATGTGGGGAGCAGTGAATGAGTGAACAATGAGGAGATTTCAGTCTCACTTGAATTGACAGGCTCATAATACCGACGGCTGAAGAAGCAGCTGCCTTTGGAAAGAATGAGCGAGCAGGCGAGCATGTGTGATACGGATTGGATCGATACTGGAGAGAAACCGTGTTAACTTTCCATCACTGACGTGCATCAAACTGATATTTATGACAGCCAAGTTACAGTCAACAAGCACAAGAGTCTGATCGCTTCACATACGAGGGGGTTTCATGTAAAGCTGCAGCACATTGTGGTGACTGATCACTTCATCAGTCCAGGGAATGTGCACTGAAGAGACCGTCCAACATGGATTTAGTTTGTTTGTTTGTTTGTTTGTTTTGGTTTGTTTACAGTCCATCTCCAGCCTCGATTGAATGATCAAACCCCCCAAAACATCCCTCTTCATGTACCAAACACTCAGAGGTCTGCTGACACCATCGCTTCCTCTAGATTCCCACTCACTGCAGCTCAGGTACACCAGCTCACCTGCAGCTCAAACACTAGAAACCTACTGTACGTTATACAAGTTGAACTACTGGAGTAATTCAACCATGCAGTTTCAAAACAGAAACCTGTTGAAGAAGATCAAAGATATGAAAGTCCCACCTCACAGCTGTCAGCACTGATTCCTCATATGAAACGCTGGATGTCTGATTCTGTGTTTTTGATCAATTGCTTTGTAAATGCTGCTGAAATACTCTGTAGACAAATAACAGACACCATATGGACAAGGCATCAAGAAAACAGGAGTAGAGAAAGTCTTTCATTAAAACAAACAGATCTCAAAAGTTTGACCTTAAGAGAAAAACATTGTGTGTTATTATGTGATCACAAGAGAGCAAAGCTTTGTACTAATCCACTACGTAGGCTTTCACAATGCTTTTATCAGGATGAGAATATATTATTTACAGTTTGGATACCAAAAAGTAATGTAGAATATTTAAATGTATTTAATCAAACACATTTATTCCAATAACACTGAAATACAGTATAATTGAAAACAAAAGCTGAAGCGTTGGACCCAGATTCGGGCTCTCTGTAGATGATTCTGGATGAATGCAGCCCACATCCGATATCGGTATTTAAAATTCAGATGGGAATGTATCCGCGTTGTCATGACAACAATGTATGCAAATCCATCATGGCAAATCAAGCCTGAATTACACAACTGGCTGAAGCACCCGCACATCTGCCCATATAATCACGTCAGCGATGCCAGAGCAGGTGTTAAATTATCCCACAGAACGCTGCACGAGGCCAAGACTCCTGATGAACCGTGTTCTGGGCTTTGACTCCTTCAGCCCTCAGATACATATATATAGTTATTTATTCATTTATTTATTTTCCATCTAAGAATCATCTTTAACCTCTTCAGACCTGGTGTCCACATTCGTCAACATCACATTCTGGGTTATACAGACCACAGTGGCTAATTTTTTTTATTGTTTTATTATTAGAATTTTATTATTGTTATATATTTTTTACAATTATTTATATTTACATATATGTGTATTATAAACAGGATTTTATTTTTTTTATTTTTTTATTTTATATTCTGCTATTTGATCAGATCAAATAGCAAAGAGAAATTAAAAAATGCATCTCAAACAAGAGCTTATCGGATCTTCAGAGGTTAAGTTGAGCTTCATACCTGTGAGGTCAACATGAAAAACTTAAACCTCTAAAACATGAGGAACTTGGGAGAACTCTACAATCCAGTGAATCTCCTCATCATCATTAACAGCCTGATTTAAAAGACAGAAACTAAAATTTTTACTTTTCCCTGATTGAAAACGGGCAAATAACAGCTTTGTAACAACAACTAGACATTAACGTTATTACACCTGCTCTAAAAGTCGGCGACAGCAGCTCCACCGAGGTTCATGTGACATAAAAGGAAGCACAACGAAAGCTCCGCCCGTTTTAGTCACGCAGCAACCTTTAAAAAATGTCACCAGTGGTGTTTTTATTATAAAATATAGAGCCAGGCCCTGGTCGGGGACCACCGGGGTGGAATGGGTTCATGTTCGTGTTTTTAATAAGTCAAAGGTTACAAGTAAGAAACATTTTCATTACAGAATCTCATTAAAGTTTAATTGGATCGAGTCCACAAACAGGGAAAACCTCTCTGCTTCTTATATTCATGTTAAATTAAACTAAAAGAAAAATCAGTAATGTCACTGGAATTAAAAGGTGTTCTTAATTTTGGGATTAAAATGTGATTAGTTGGAACTGAAAGTTTTGGTTTTACAACAGCTGAAGAACATCAACAGTTTCTGAATTGAGAGACGAGGTGTTTCCTGTACAGGCGTTACTGTATGAACTCACTATACGTACAGTTTGTGTGTGTTATGTGCCGCCTTTTGTGCATGCAAATGGTTCATCAGCCAGGTGTTTTCTCACCTGTCCCCCCAGGCTACATGTCGGGATGAGAGACAGCAGCGCACCAAAGAAAAGCCGAGCCTCCCCGTCCCAATCATCCGGTCCAATTTACTCGACTTTACAGCGTCGGAGAGCCTGACGGGCACAAACACAGACGGGCTACACGCGGCTTCCCCGCCCGCGTTTGAAGGCAGATATTTTGAGGTTGCTCTAAAATTCCTTTGATCTCGTCGGTAGCTGCCCAAAATAAAGAAGAGGCACGACCGAACGTGGAGAGAAGAGAAGACGTTGGGGAGGAGGAGTGGAAGAGGAGGTCTGGGATTTCTGAACGTTGGAAACAAGAGTTGAAAACGAGCGGTTACAAAACACAGCGTGATGCCAGACGCTTCCTATCAGGCACAGGACTGTCTTTGTTCTCCAGCCAGGAGTTAAGACTTATTGATGCATTATTGATCCATCAAAATACTAATTTATCAGTTCTACCTCCTGCCTACAACTAGTTGTCTTTTACAGTCTGCTTAAACAGTAGCATCCTGTTTCCATGCAGCTGTTGTTCTGATCATGTGTGTTGCTCTTTGAACATGAAGCAGGTTGCAGCAGGTTGTCTGTAAAGGCAGTCAGATCAGATTCTATAGTAGTTCTACATAAACACCTACTTTCTGTGACACATTCTTCAGCGTACAGGACGTAATGGGACGTACATGAACAGTGTGCAGCGTGCCGACTGCAGTAACTCACAGAAACACAGCCGCTGTTTCACCGACACGCGACGCGAGCCACTTCAAGACCGATCGCCGCGAGTAAAAACATAAAGCCTGTAACGAAGGCATGGTACGCGGCACCAGGCGAGCGTGATCAGCCTTTGATATCAAACGCTATCCTCGGCGTCATCCTCTGGTGTCTCTCGGCCTGAGTGAAGCGATTCATGGTTTTCGGGGTAAGATTCTGTATCATGCTGGAAACCAAAGGATGAAGCGACTTTGATTCATCACTGAGACTGAGGCTGATCTAATAAGCACTTCCTCCATGCTGCTGCATGACACACACACACACACACACACACACACACACACACACACAGACAGCAGCCCACAAATGTGCACAGGGTGCGAATGCAATATGAGAGCTCAGAAGTATGAAAACGAATGAATGAGCCTGGATAAGCCTCCCTCTCTGCTGACTGGAGTGGGCTCATTTGTATTAGAGCTGCAGACTACACAGTGAGGCCCGAGGGAACCCGGAGAGCTGCATATATATGATGTGTTTGCATGTTTGCCTGCGTCTGTGTACATCCACACATTTACATTAAGTCTGCAGCGCTGCAGTTTGTTTGTAGGCATGATTACGAGCTGCACATAAACCACACAGACGCCCGCCGACACACGATCAGGACCTGTGGTCGCCCAACATTTCTCTGTTTTGGCTCCTGCATTAATTGAATAGTCTTCCTCTGAGGGTCATCACAGCAAACTCTGCTGAGTATTTCAAGTGTCTTCTCTAAACCTATCTAATCTAGTGCTTCCTTGTATTTATGAGCAATAGTTGTTCTTTCTCTGCACTCTTGTGTTTGTTGTGTCTCATCTACTAGTTCTTATATGACCTGTACAGCTTGATATGTGCAATTTCTTTGGATGAAGGCTCACTAAGGACCACAGAAAGACCCCTTACAAGACCACGAGGTGCCCTCCAAATCGAACAGTGATTGGATGAACTGTTGTCGAGAAATTCCTTCATTTGTTATGCAGCTGCTTTACATCATGTTCAAATTGTTTATGAATATAAATCACTTTGTAATACTGATTTTACAGCATATATACTGCTATCTGTTGCTCTTACTCTTATTTTATCCATCCATCCATCCATCATCTACACACCGCTTAATCCTCACTGGGGGGCTGGAGCCTACCCCAGCTGACTCAGGGTGAAGGCAGGTTCACCTGGACAGGTAACCAGTCTATCACAGGGCTACACTTAGAGACAGACAACCAAGCACACTCACATTCACACCTACGGACAATTTACAATCACCAATTAACCTCAGCATGTTTCTGGACTGTGGGAGGAAGCCGGAGAACCCGGAGAGAACCCACGCTGCACGGGGAGAACATGGAGACTCCACACAGGAAGATCCCGGGTGTCCTCACCGGGACGTGAACCGGTCACCTTCTTGCTAACCAACTGCGCTCCTATTTTATTGTTCTAATTTATTTCTTTTATTTCTTACACAGTGAGATAAGATTCAACTTCCTTGTTTGCTTGCACAAACTTGGCCAACAAAGCTGGTTCTGATTCTGATATACCGGTTCAATAAAGCTTTAAAACGTGTTCCTCATTCACCCGTTCACACATCCATCACAGTAAAGCAGCCATGTAAAGGTGCCACTGGGAGCAACTTGTGGTTCGGTGTCAGGAACCTTTTGGCATGTAAAGGAACCAGAGCCTGAGCTGCCAACCTGATGATTAGTGGACGGCCGCCTGGACCGTATTTTACACTCACCTACAGGAATAACGGCGCCCTGATCCGGGCAGCGTGGAGTCACTTTGTGTCAGTCAGCGTTTAACATTATTCTTCACATCTGACCCCTTAATGCTGGACGCATGAAAGCGTGGGCTGGACGGCCACACACACATCATTCAAAGCAATCTGTGTGTGTGTGTGTGTGTGTGTGTGTGTGTGTGTGTGTGTGGAGGACATGCTTGTTGTCATTGCAGGCTGCGGCTTCATGTCATGCTTTCATGCAGCCATGGGGTCAGAAAGCAGCCATGTGTGGATGTACTGTATGTGTGGTTTAACCTTTTGAACACAGCAGCCGGCATGTCAGCGAATCAGTCGTGGCATCAGCGCCGCGCCCGGGGCAAAAAAGTCGGAGTGGACGGATTAGTCACGTGGTGCTACTCACGACACTATCATGCAACGTCGCCGGCTCGTGATCGCTGAAGAGGAACCCACGTTCACACACGGATGGTTTTCAAGACAGACGTTGGATCTAACAGGTCTGCAACTTTACAGCCAATTCTGACTGCAAACGCTTCATAAACCGGTTTAACCACAAAACACAAAGCTTAAATGTTTGCACATTAACTCTGCACATAACAGTCATTTACTAACAGACACACCAATGACATGGATTATTCCCACAACTACAAAATCAAGAAGAGGAACAAACACCAGGAGGTGATCAAACAGAGGAAGTCCACTCCAGGTTTTCCTGAACTCTTCTTCAAAGCAGATGATCCACGCCGGAGTTTCCCAGTAACCCAACAAAAACACCAAAACAAGGAAGTGCTTTAACTCCTCACCACGAGGAAAACTACTAATCCACACATGAACGTTAAGTTAAGAAGCGAATGGATGAATGAAGAGAGGAGAAAGCAAACAGAGAGTTCTGGCCTCTGCGTTTGGAGATGCAACGCTCCGACAGGCGACAGGTGCATGAGGACGGCGGGTAAGTTTTGCAGGTTTGCCGGCATGCAGACACACACAGGATCCGGTCGATCACTGACCTGCAGGAGGCCAGACGTGTGGAAGCAGCGACGCATCGAGAGCACAGGAACTGCAGGTGAGTGGACACCACCACACGTTTCACTCCGAATGTTTAATGCAATATGTTTTGGCGATAGAGTGCAGTTCTTCAAACGTTTGAAACACACCTAAAAGCATGTTAAAAGCCTGCCACGTGTGATTGTGGGAGTCATCTTCTTACAATTAGAGAAGTCAGACTGGTTTAAATGGAGCACAGCAGCCACGTAGAAAAGGATTCCAGGAAAGATGTCAGAAAAAGTTCTTGATTTTGAACCCAGATATCCTCTGAATGTCTGCAGCTGAAGTTGAAAAGCCGTCTGAAGCGCTGTGATAAAAGCTTTCGTTTTAAACCCTGTAAGGGATGGATCATTTGGACATCAATAGTGAATGATAAAAAAAAAAAGAGACACAAACTTTTATTCTTTAGCTGGTGTCATCTGAACACTCGGCAGCGTTGTTGGTGGTTTGCTTGCTCACCGTCGTGACGCGGCGGCTCAGATGTCTAAACTAAATCCATTAATAGGTTAAAAATGCACTTTCCTGTGTCGGTAAACAGAATCACGAAGTGAAGAAAACGAAGCTACGGAGTTAATGTTGTTGTAATAAGGCTATATTTTGATTGTCATGCTTTCAAAAGACAGAAAAAATAAATCTGTGAAAGAACCAAATGCAAGTTTCAGTGATTCCTTCATAGAAAATTCAGAGTTACAGGAGTCACTGGAAACCGTTATAATGCACGTGGTCGTCACACGTAAACTTCTGTTCATGTGACAGTGTGTGTACACGCCTCCTGGCTTTTACTCCATACAGAACAATGATAATACCACTAATAATAAAACGACTTTCTGGGCTCTACATCAGGAACGTCAAGTGTGTGTCAGGTGCTTGAGAATGCAGCTCTGAAGAGCGAAGGGATCCGCTACCCACTCAGAGAGGCGAGGAGGAAACCTGCTGTTGGTTTAAAGCTTCGCAGTGCTGCAGTTCCAAGTGACTTGTTCCTCATAATTAAGTTTCAGCCCAGCAGTCTTCGTCAGGCACTAAAATATGGAGCGCGCATCGTTTTGCTTGTATTTCTCACCGGCTAACGGGAAGGCCGGTAAATGTGTGAAAAGGTGCATCGCTGAAATGTTTCTGCAGGCGGCCACGCAAAGGCTGACGGAGCAACGGCAGAAAACAGTTTATCGGCTCGTAAAGACGAGACATTTTCAAACAATTATTGCCATTTATGAACCGTCAGTGCAAAATTGATCAACTGGTTTTAAGGTGATTGACTTCCACCAGCTCCCTTTTCCTCAGACTTGAAAAATAACGCCACAGAAACACAACCCATGTGGAATCAGTTGTAAACGTTGCCCTTCAGGAGGCGGTCTGCATGCTGGTAGTGGTTTTCACAGCTACCAGCCCCGGTTAGCATCTCAATGCTAAAGTGTTTTCCATAAGAAAACCCAGTTTGATGGTTTTCTGTATTAAAGTAGAATTCTGCTCTGAATGAGAACAGCACATCACACAAAAGAGGAACGGCATGGGATCGTGCCACGCGATGGAAAGCCGAGTCGAATGAAGGGGCTGTTTGAAAAGCTCACTTGATTATATTTGCACAGCATGAGGTGAGGCGAGCAGGCAGTCTGCTGTCACCCAACGGACAAAGCGTTTTGAAAGCCCACACAGAACCAAGGGGAGGCTATTTCTCTTTTGCTCTCTCAAACACATGCTGTCACACGCAGGCCAAATGCAGAGTGTGATACAATAGTGCATGTGTTCATACAGAACCACAGAGACCCACATCGGTCTCAGCAGGCTGGTTCTGAACACTTCACTGACTCTTTCATTTCTTTACTCCTCCACACAGCCGAACACGCTCATCCCCGTGTTTCACATTACTGTTCATGTAATTTCTGTAATAAGTTTTACATCATTTCTGGAAAAAAAACAAGAAATGCAGATGATTCTTTACCAAAAGGCGCTTTAGTGCGACACTCGGGGATGTGTTCGGATGTTTGCTGCATGCTGAATACACTGTACTTGGTGTTTTTGTTTTTTTGGGAAAATCGCACGTCTCGCTTGTATACAGTTCACAGAATATCTCTCCCACCTATCACTTTCTTCCCCATCTTCCCTTCTCAGCCTGACATCAGCTCCTCCTTAATTGATCCCACACTGTGGCTTCTGACAGGCAGCCGACACATGGTAATGTGAGACTAGCTGGAAGTCGACCCACTGAGTCATCGCACCCATGGAGAGCTCGCGGGGTCGCTGCTGAGGGAGTGAGGTGATGTCATCTTTACGAGCCCACGCATCGTGCTGTCAGAGGAAGGAGACCTCTGAAACATGACTTTAGCAAGCAAACGGGTTTGATGGAAGTGTTTTCTTCATCAACATACCTGCACCTGACCTTGTGAGTTATTTCTCTGAAGCCCTTTTGCTCATGATTTATGCGTGCAGGTACTGGGGTGAAGCAACAGGTATGCAGCATGTTTCACTGGAACATCAATTCACTGCATGTGGGGAAGGCTGAAACATGCAGGTTAACGTTGGTTAAAACGCCTCGTAGATAATTAATTAGCACCTTCTTCAAGTAAACACAGACGACTTAGCATTAACCGAAAAGTTTGACTGGAGATTCTAGTGTGAGTCAGATCAGATTTATTCTTTGATAAATAATTCAGTTCCCAGTCAAAAAATGTTCTGTCAGCATGCTCATAATGGTAACGCTGACGCACCACTAAGGCCGGCGACAAACTGTGAGATTTTAACAAACTTATAAGTTCACAGCTAGCCTCATGCACGACAGGAATCTAGTAAACTTTGGGCTCGACATGAAGTTTGCTGTGTGCACGATGAAAACGCGAGCTGAATGGCAGCCTGTGACGTACGTGAGTCGATGTGAATGCGTGAGAATAAAACGTCATAAGCGTGCGCCGTCCATCCCTGAAAAAGAAACTAGCGAACGTGAACGGAGCCTCGGCCTCGTGGCATTTATGTGTTTGGAGAGAAATCCCAAAAAAAGGTTCTTTGTCAACATCCCACATTCTTTTTTTGATGTGTTTTGCCATTCTAGCCGCGAAGCATCTATTCGGGTTTAGCGCTAGTGTCGCGCTGATCAGTCCGTCATGTCATCCTGCATTTCTATTGGTTGGTTAACTGACGTAGGTCACAGCAGCAGCCACACTGTGAGATGATCACCACAGATTTCTGACACTGTCAGGGTTTTATCGCAGGTTGTCTTTGGTCCATGACGACGGCCGTCTTTGAAGCTGTCTCACAGTGAGACGTAGGACCGAGATCAGATCTAAGACCAAAGATATCGCTACGATTCTCTCACGATTGTTATATTTGGTCTGGGATGGCCGACAATCACACAGTGTGTAGCGGGCTTCAAGCAGCAGGTAGGATTGAAGTTAAGCAGTAGAATCTGGGACGTCCTAATCGGGTCTTAAAGGTTTGGATCAGGGCCAATCAAGGTTTTTTTTTTTTTAAATTGATCAATATCAGCACAAACCCAAGCCTGATCCCTCATTAACATCCACCGTCACACGGATGTCGGAGTGGGACAACCTGTGGCAGCATGATGTGGAAAGTCAGTTATCAGTAACACCAGTTCAACATGGTGCACATCTGTGCTGCTGATGCTGTCCAGTCAGTGGACACATGATTCAGTCCACTGAAGCAGCTCTGCTACACATGCTACCAGACCATAGGAGCACTATTCAATCCCAGCCTGTCTTCAGAACCTGAGTTCTGGTTGAGCCCATGAAGCATCACTGAAGTCTCTGTCATGGCGGCCCGTCGCTTTCTGAACCCCCACAATGCCGTCTGCGTGGCAGCACGTCCTCTGATCGCTACAAACAGTAAAAGGATCGATCTGCAATAACTTTTGCAGAACATGCATGTAGAGAACGTTAGCTTGTGAAGTCACGCTGCACGATACCATCTGGACTCTATAGTTCAGACAGCACCAGATGTTTCATGACCACCTACATAATACCAAAGAACAACTTGGATGCAGAAGAAATGCAACTTTTTTTTTCTCAAAAAGCTCTTCAGCTGTACAGCTTCTACATTAAACTGATTTTAATAACGCTAATGGACTTGATGTGTGTATTATCCAGAAAAATAGTTCGAGTTTGTATCAGAGTGTCGGCAGAAACTAAAAATAAACGACTCAGATCAAACTAAAGTGTTGGTTGGGACAACCCTAGTTAAAATGCTAACATATGCTAAATAGCAAACAAACTAAACACTTTCTGGGTTCAAAGAGTTGGACGATGGCAGGATGATTGGTCTAAATGGAAACTCTGGCAGCAGAGCTCGCCGTGAACCTTAAAACCAGTCCTGCATCATAACGGTTATAAACAAAAGAGTGGAAATTTCCTTTTCGGGGAATGAATCCCATTAAAACGTCCATCTGTGACCCTGAAGGCCGACTGCAAAGTGCAGCACAAAGCAACTGAATTCTTCTATTAAATTAGTCATATCTTGCCATCCTAATGGACGCAAAAAGGATGTTTTTGGTTTTTTCTGAAATCTAATTTGAAATGTAATTGTGCTGCTGTTATGAGTAATCGTACATCCCCCCTTTGAGTTTAATCATTTATTAAAGGAGATTAAAAATGTGAATGGGGTCAAGATGTCCCAGAAGTGCACCTTTGAACGAGCTCCCGATTCAAAAAATATTAAAGAACTTAAAACCTAATCGAGTTCAGACGTGTAATTTCAGCTGCACAGTTGAGACCAATAACGCATCCACCAGTTCTCTGTGCACAATAATTATATTTGTACCACAGAAGGACTGGTTTCTGTCTCTTTGACATGCTCACATCTCCTCTTCAAACATCATGCATGTATGTAAGAATACTAGCAGGCGTTCAGCTCCTAGACTCTCCTACAAGTTATGTTTCTATAATGAGGAAGCCGTCTTTGCAGATGCTTTGATCTTGCAGTAGAACGTCTACCTGCAGTGACTTTTACCATTATTCAGCTTTTATACGGGTATGTTTAGGAACCCGCAGCACTCGCTCAAGGTTCTGGTTTGATACAGAAAACTTTGCAGGGACTTGTGAGATAATGAGCCCACCACAGTGTGTTCAGAACCTAAATGAAACTGCGATTGCTGCTTTAACATAAGCGGAGGAACAATTACACGTGTATGCACATTACAGATCTTTTGCAGCTTTCATACTTTTGCGAAGCAGCCGTTCGTGGCTCGTACACCTGAACCTGCAGTGAAAGCCCGCGACGGCTGATTCTGCATCAGCTGAAGTCACACAATGGAGCCACTTTCACGGATGTGCTCGTCTGTCAGAACACGTTACGTCTTTCATCCGTCTGTGCACATCTGTGACTGTATACATTCAGAAATTGAAATTAATGGGGTTGCGATACTCTTCATGGCAACAGCGAGGGCTTAATGAATATGGAAACTATCGCTTTCCATTGATTAGGACGCTACAGTGAGTCCGCCGCTTTACAGAGGCGACGGGTGAAAGGGAAGTGACACACGCCATATGAATGAAGTCGTTTGAGGTAAAGACCAAACGGCAGTCGTTACAACAGACTCCTCAAGACAAATTTGCATGTCAGTGACTTTCCATTTGTGAGGAACATTTTTATAGTCCGCCGACACTGTGCCATAGGTGGCTGTTTGACTTTGTGGACTCCTCGTTATTCTGGTGAATACGACTTAATCTCATGGTTTCAGTTAAGAAGAGCTTGTCGTGAGAAGAAATACAAAAACTTTCAGTGACACGGAGTCAAGTAGCTGCAGCTCTTTGGTTTCCTGCAGCGCGTTTAAAAAAACCCAACAAACTTTATGTCCCGTCTCAGTTTGACATCTGGAGATTGTGCAGGACAAGTAAGTGGAGTCACGTTCCTGGAAGCAGACGGAGACAACAGGAACTGGCCTTCTGAGACGTGGAGGGATGCACCTGGTGAGCAACAACGTTTGCATACAGTTTGCGCGGCACTAAAACGAGGCTCCTCCGTTGTAAACCATGTCAGGCGAACACTTCACATCATTACACCGGCGGCAGCAGCAGCTCGTAACAGTCACTCAACATCCCAGAGTCAAGCTGGTTACACGGAGTCCTGATCCTGTCATCAGCATGTGGCATCAAGATTTGTTGCTTGTGGGATGTTTGTTCCACCATTTAGCCGTTCGGTTCTTGCTCTCACATCCCAACTGCAGCTATTGTTCTTGTCTAACCCAGTGTGGCCTCCTCAGAATCGGCCCGCCTGCTTCAGGACGGGATGCTTTCTTGTGTTAAAGTCGTCATTTGCATATTTGTCACCTTCCCGTCAGCCTGAACAAGTCCGCTCCGTCCTTCTGACCTCTCTCACGTCAAGGTGTTGTCATCGGTGACATTTTGCCCTTTTTGACCCAATTTGCAGGTTTTGTGGACTAAAAGTGAAGCTGCACGATCACAAGATAGCTGACAAGCTTGTGTCAACCCAGTGCTTTGGAAAACTAATGAAAAGGGCATTTTGTCATTTATTTTAGTTTAGTTTTTTCGTATTTTGCTGTATAATGCATCACATGATGTTGTGAAGAAATATTTGTAGGTCAAAGGGAACATGTTGGTTGTTTCTGGTCCAGAATTTCTGTCAGTGTGATTTGAGTAAAAAAGCCAGTAAATATAAAGTGTGCTTAGCTTCAGCCACTATTTAGCCTCCTGCCATCCTTTTGTGATCTTCTGTAGCAGTAGCAGCGCTGCTCTAACACAGTCGGAGGTGCATCACGCTGTAGTAGCCTGTCGTCGTCGCCGTCTCACAAATGAATACACGTCCATGTATGCTGTCACATAACAGTAAGGTCGATGAGGTGGTTGATGTTTGGTTTCAAAGGGTTCTTGTGGCTTCTCCTCTGAAGGAAAAGGATTCTTAGAAATGCCTGCAGCATTCAGTCCAGTTAATTCAGCAACGCAATTAGCTTCAGTGTCTTTTCCTCCCTCTGTTTCCGCTTTCTGCTCCTAACACAAAATGAAGTCCTTTTGCCGAACAGAAATCAATGTATAGATTCAACGAGGCTCTTAACCACCGTCACATCTCCCTCTGCTGCTCCCTGGGTCTGAGCGAGATTTCAATGAAACCTCAGCACCTCGGCTACAGTCGCTCTCGACGCGTAAAACTGCTGTATAACAATAATAATAATAAAACCCGGAGTTGTTGCATCTTCCCACACTGCACAGTGAGGACAGAAGTCATGACTAACTTTGAGAAGTTAGCCAAACACTCCCACACATCCTGCAGCAGCCACTCGGCATCACATCCCCATCAGAAAGCACAGATCCCATCTAAAAATATTTAGGGCAATGAATGGTAACGGTAAATTTAGATGGCTGCCATGCATCTCTCCTCTGCTGTGTTGATCTGAGATAACAATGAATTTCTCTTTTTTGTGTTCGGTTTGTAAGCAGGAAACGATAAAACGCATTCATTTCCTTTGTTTATTCTAACATAGGCTTACATAAAATTCCTGTTCAGCCTGAGCGGGGAACAAAGCGCTGTGTGCTGTGTACAACATGCTCATATTTCCCAGCTCGCTGAATGAGGAAAAAGGTCAGGGGAGACAGGTTTGTACTAATTACATGGTTCTTACAGCCTCTGCGTGCACGTCTGCATCCAACATTGCGCCCGGCGTAACGTGAGGAAGCAGAATCCTTGTTAGATGATGAGCGAGACAATAACAAGGGAGGCTTTCTGCATGTTTCTTGTGTGCACACTCGCTCTTCCATCCTTTAACATGCTGACTTTATTCAACTTTTAATACCACATAAGTTGTTTTTGTGCATGTTTTAAAGCTCTATCTCAGCTGAATGTTATTATGAGCATGTTGTCATGGATGTGAAAACCAGAAATATGCCTTTTTTAAATAATAATCGACATGTAATCTATCCGTTATATCATCATATGTGTGGCGATGCTGTGCACCGACATCACCCTGAAGCCTTCCTGCACTGGGAGCATGAACTGACAGACTGGTGCAGCTCTTCCTCCGCCTCCCTCCATTCCTGTCTCTCACTCCCTTCACACACACTCGTATAAATACAGACGTTCAAGCCGCACACTTAAAAACACAGAAGGAACGTGGCGCCTGGCGGAGCTGAGGGCGTGTTTGCACATCCAGAGGCTTTTCTCATGAGAAGTTCAATCAGTGCAAACCGGAAAAATCCAGCAGCTCACGGAGGAGCAGGCGGCTTCCTGCATGGGACCAGGCCACCGTGCTGCTCTTTTTTCTAGCATTTTCTCCAGCCTGCTGTAGGGTGCTCTGCAGCATCCTCTCCAGCTTGTGAATCAACCTCCTCAGTCTCCTCCAACCCCCCCCCCCCCCCCCACCCACCAGTCTGCCCAATAATAACGCAGCTCCTCAAAACAACCCCCCCTCCCTGTTTTTTCCTTCCTTTCTTTTTGTGGGGCTTTCTCAATGAATAATTCACAGCCACATCCAGAATTTAACCCCGTTTCTTTAAGGGTGAGGAGTAATCGCTGCAGTCAGCTCCAAAATGCATCCAGAAAATGGGCGGCAGGAGCAGCTATAAATACACCCCCAACCACCACCACCACCTCCTCCACCCCATCCAGCACCCCTCCCTCGTTCTCTCCCCGTGAAAAGCGCATCAGCTAGGACAGTACTGCAGGGTCCCTCCGCTGGCTGGATGTGCACTTTTTTTTTTTTTTAATGCGAGGGAGGGACACCAGTTATGTCATCGCTCCTACACCAGTCGTGCCTGCTCGCTGATGCAACGAGGCTTCTTCTTTTTCCCCTGTTGTTGTTGTTGTTGCTGCTATTCATTGACTTCCTTCGGACTGTGTGTAGCACATGTGTGTGGAGCTGCTGCAGCCACACAGCAGCGCGCTGAGGCGGAGCTGCACATTACTGAGGGGAGCTGGAGTGCGTCCAACACCGACACTCACACATATGGCAGCTCCACCAGCTGTGCAGAGCAGAGCCGTGTGTGGACGGACAGAGACTGATTCTAGTCATAATGATCATGAAGCCCTGATGACAGCAGGAGCGCTGGTGTGCTGGTGCTGCTCTGCTCCAGCCTCCTCCTCCTCCGGCAGGACGTTTGGAGCAGGAGCTGTCCGCGGTGCTGAACTTTCACCAGCAGGCCACCGGATCAGCAGCAGCTCAACTCACAACACATTCAACTTTTACGACCCTGTTCCACCTCATTAATGGCAGCGCGCCCGCAGGCAGCACTCCGTCTCCAAGCAGCACACAACATGCGTAGAGGAGGATGTGTGGAAGATTTAAGACGCTTTAGGCGCCTCACTTCTCCAAAGGGGCCTACCGCTGGTCTCGTTGTTCACCCACCTTACACAGCTGAAAGTTTTCCGACACTAGCGTCTCCTGGACGTCGATTTCTTTGGGAGTTGGCGCCGCGGTGGGAGTCCCGGCGGCGCTGCCGCACGATGGAGATCCTATAGTCCCTCCGGGAGAGGAGGTGGTCAAGCCATCCAGCACCTTCCGAAACTTCTTCATGTTTAAATCGTTCTTTGTGTATGCTCTCAGAGTGGAAGAACTCTGCTGTCTTTGTTTTCCAAAGTATCCACTTAGATGCGAGATCCCAGCTGGTTCAGGAGGCGACAGAAGGAAGCGTCGCTCCCTGCAGTAGGAGCAGGGCAACAAAAAAAGAAAAGAAAAGAAAAAAGAAGGAGACCCCTCTCTCTCTCTCTCTCTCTCTCTCTCTCTCTTAGGTGCAATTTAAAAAGTCATAGAGGCGCCTCATCCTGCTCTCTTGGCTGCTGTCCACGTAAAACCACTGCGTCTGATCCACTGTGATGTGAGGATGTCAGCCAACGTTGCAGATGCAGGTCGAGGATCTCATATCAGAGCGACGGCTGCTCAAACTACTCAACTTCATCTTCCTTCTTCATCCTAAAGTCACATCCAGTCCCGAGCCTGAAGAGGAAGGAGGGAAAAAAGAACCTGCATCTCATGTCATCATAAATGGGAACCGGAGGAGCGATGCTGCTGTTTTTACGCAAACATATCAGACAGAAGTGGACAGAGCCAAAAAAAATAAAAACTTGGAGCAGGTCAGTCCACTCCCCCTCCAGTCCCTACAGCCCCTCCAGCCCCCCAGGAACAAAAAAACAAAGGCACTTTCTTTCACAACAGTGCGGCTGCCAGGAACAGGAGGGAGGACGAGGAGCCAGCAGACAGGAGGCGCAGAGGCAATGCAGTTAAACGAGTCCTCAGTCAGGCCACGAAGCGAGACAAGTCAGGCATCGAGGAGGAGCAGGAAGAGGAGCAGGAGGAGGAGGAAGATGCTGTGCGTTGATCTATAGATCGATGGGAGTCGGCTTAGTATTGGTATTATTATTTGGTTTGTGTTCAGATCGTCCAGCTGCGGTGGAGTCGCTTCCCTGCAGCCCGGAGACGGAGACGGAGGAGAGGAGGAGGAGGAGGAACTGTCCGCGGT